>NW_027505180.1:0-234784 GCF_021521415.1 Bidens hawaiensis
GATCAACCAAAGAAAAAGTAAGGTGATGTGATGTTTCGGATTTTTACTTTGTTTTAAATACGTTATTTTGAGGATTTATTTTTGGTTTATTAGATTTTAATAATCCTTATTGACTGGTATTGGTCGATAATAATCCCTATTCATTTTATTACCGCTGGCGGTCCCAAATTTAAAAAAGTTGGCCCCCAATGACCCCCCGTTAAAAATGACTTAATGGCGTTATACTTTTTTTTCCGAATTTCAACTAACGTTTTAGGGTTTTTGATCGGAAGGAGAATACGAGTCAATTGATGTAAAGCTTCGTTCGAAACAGTGCTCCAAAACGGCGAAACAATGCTTCAATTCGGTTATTTGAACTTACAATTAACAAAAATCAAATCATTTGGATCACCATTTCGAGCTAAGTTTTACATCAATCGATTCGTATCTTGTTTCCAAACAAAAGCCCTAAAACAAAAGTTTGAAATTCGGAAAAAAGTATAACGATGTTAAGTCATTTTTAACAGGGGACCATTGGAGGCCAACTTTTTTAAATTTGGGACCACCAGTGGTGATAAAATGGGACCACCAGTGGTGATAAAATGAATAAATCTTATTATCGGCCAATACCAGTCAATAGGGATTATTAAAATCTAATAAACATTTATTTTTTGGGTTTAGTTTTAGTACTGTAAAGAACGTAGCCAATACCAACCGAATTTGCGGCAACTTACGGAAACGACACTCGCCCAACAGAATAGCCCGACGCAACGCGCGGGGTAACAACCTAGTTTTATTTTAACGCTTATATATATGAAGTGTATTATAATTTAATTTGTAATAATTGTAGTATAAATAAAAGATATAGAAGACTTATAATGTTAAAAAAAAAGTGTACTTGAAAATCTCAACGGGTAGTTACCTGACAAATACCCGACAGGTAATAAGCCGGGCGTGGGTCACGGTTTTACAAACGGGTATGGACATGAGATTACCAATACTCGGTCCGTTGCCATCCCTAGCTTGTACTTAGCTAAAAGGGCTTCGAAATTCTAGCTGGTAGAGATATTAAGTTAGTTTTAGTCAAAATCAAACAAGGCCTTGTGTATAGTATTATATATACATTTATCTATACCTAAAAAAAAATATTATTAGTATTTTTTTTTATTTCTATCATATAGATTTTTTATAATACCTTTTCAATTATTAACACTTACAAGACATACTATGCTTGCTTTCTCGTTATAACATTATTATTTAAGAAAAATGGATCGGCCAACTTAGATTCATACTAATCAATGGACAAACGAGGCTCATCAATGAACGACTAAGAAGTTTGGGGTGAAAGATCTTCATTGAAAATTTTGTCCTTGAATTAGCGACCGATAACCTACGAAAGTAGATGTTGCAAATGGGCCCTTATCAGCAAACAACTGAAAAGCATTGGAGAAATCTTATCTTAAATCATGTCCTCAAGCGAACAATCTGCCAATGACTGCAAAAGACAACCAATTACGGACTTAGTGATTCACCGAGTTGGTTTTGTTTGTAATCAACCAGTGATATGTTATTTTCTTCATTTATGATATCTGTCGATAAGTTTATTGATAATTGTTTTAATTTTCTCTTTTCTATTTATTTTTTGGTTTTTACCTGATTTTATCAGTGATTACTTACGGATACCACCAATCAATAATATGCCACTAGTGAAAGTTCCTTTTTAGTATATTGGTAGCTAGATATAAGAGTCATAATGTTATAGATTTACAACAAATTTTTCGTAGCAACTCACACTTTCAATGCTTGCTCCTCAATTACTTTCTTTATATATATGTAGTTGCAGGGACTTAGCCTTCACCCCTTTAAAAAACAAAACCTTATTCAAAACTCATACCGCTTAACAACTTTTAGTATTTTAAATTAGACCACACACCGGAAAAAATAAATTCATTCAAACACCTCCTAAAACAAACCACACAATTTGTTATGAACTACGGTAGAAACTTGATAAATTAATACTCGATTATTTAATAAACTCTTTAAGATAATATTTTTTGCCGGTCCCCGACTCGGGGATAGGGTGCTAAATTAATAATTCGCTAAAATTATAAGATAATACATTTTTGATAATTTCTTTAGACCCCATATAAAATATAAACTAATAATTCCTTGTATATAGCATATTACATGAATAATTTATGAAGGTTTCTTGAAAAATGACTCAATTGTCTTTTGTTTTTTGTTGAAATCAATTTCCCCTTGAATCTCGTCTCTAATTTTCCTTAGCATAGTAAGAACTTCTGGTGTTGTTTTCTCATAGCTCAACAAGAAATTGTTCAATGTGATTGCCGCTTTAATAGCTCCGTTTCGCGAAGGGGGCTCCATTGTAGAACTTTCATCATCTTCTTCATCGATATCATCTTTATTAATTCCAATAACGCTTTCAATAATTTCTTCATCAGTCAATAATTATGCAACTACATTTTCCTCTGGGTGAGTCAGAACATTCTACTATAAATTAATAAAATATTAATTAATATATAAATTAATAATTATTAATTTATCGATTAATTAATAACTCTTTTAATTAATAAATTTTGGTGGTCCCAAGTGTATTATTTTATAGAGTTTCTACTATATCGTTTTAAAGTCAGACAAAGCTATATCAAACTTTACAATTGAATGATTCTTAGTTCTTTATATGCCCATTCATTCTTATACGTAGGAGGGGCATGATGAATTGCGTTAATATTAACTGCGAATCGATCAATCAAATAGTTTTGTTACGAGTATGAAATGAAGCAGGGTTCATAGGAAAAATCTACTTTTGAATAAAAGTTAAAAAGAATAATCTAATCTAACTATACTATTAAAACAATAGAGTTTTTGGACGCATGGCCCCTTCTTATTAGTCCAACCCTATTATTGTTATATATAACAAGCACTTCTTTGATTTTCTTCACAATTAAATAATTCAAAAAGAAAATAAAATATCAAGTCTTCTAGATATTATTCACATTTAAATAATTCTAAATTCATATTGAATGCTAACTTATATCATATGGTCATTAGACATATTTTTAAATCATAGTCAATACATTAACTATCTTTAAATCATAGTCAATGCATTAACTATCTTAAAATTCATTACTATAGTCAAGATGGATCTTTAAAACATCATTATTATGTTTAATATTTTTTATGAACAATATAAATTATAAGTAATTAAATTAAATTATTTTTAACACATAACCATTTTCTTATGCAATGACTTATAATCAAGTTCAGAAATCTATATCTATATATATGTGTGTGTGTGTGTGTGTATTATATCAAAGCAAGACCTTTCCTATAGGTTAACTTAACTATTTTCAATAAATAACTTGCAACCTTAAAATTTATTACTATTAAAATAATTCTATATTAAATTAAAAAAACCTCCTGTTGAATGCACATTTTTACTATATTTTATAACCCATGACCCATTTAATCTGAATATTTCATAACCCGTTTGTTAGTTATATGAGATAATTGATAAAATTGATAATTGATAATTCATATTCTTTTTGTATGATTTTGTAGATTGTGACATTCGTCAGTTTTTGAACCCGAAACATGACCCATTCTGATTTTTGGAATACCCTAAAATTGAATGTTTTTATACAAGTATTTAGATAGTGAAACCGTTTTTAAATTTTGTAAACTTAATATTTTTTTATGAGAGACTATTTAAACTTGTGCTTATGACGTAATAATATAATGTAAAGATTGTTAATAACATTTATTCTTTTCAAATCCTAATAAATGTTTAAATAAGCTAATAATTATAAAATGTGTTTTTCAAATTCAACAATTTAATTATGTTAAATTCAATAATTTTTGTATTCTGAAACTTATTCGTAATATTGGATGATTGTTATAGAGTAAATGATTTATATCACTAAATGAAAATTCAAGTAAATCTAAAACATAAGGCGGTTACGATTTATAGATAATTAAATAAAGTTGAATTGTAGATATAATTATAATAATTATTACATTTATTTAAATTTAAATTGAAATGAACTAAATTGCCGGTTCACCATAAAAAGTTTTGACTATCTTATGAAACTGATTAATAATTGTCATTATTACCCTTAAAACACATGTTTTCTTTAGACCCTTTTAAATACCTATTTATCCTCTTTTTTGAGCACGCACCCCAATTGACAGATGTTTCCCTTCACCCAACCGTTTTCTATTTTGTATTTAGCTCCCCTCCCCCTCGCCGTCGTTATTTGAATCATGTATTAGTCAAGGTATTTAAACCATCCATTTATTTATCTCTTTATTATGTATTAAAACTCTAAGTTTATTTTTTTTTCCAATAGTATAGCACAAAAAAATCAAATTTTGGTCATTCGGTTTGTAATCAGTTATGAGGTTTGAATGAAGATGACAACTTGTTTCTTTTATATTGTATTATTATTATTTTCAAATTCTGAACCACTTTTATTTTTTGTTAACTATTTATGAATTACATTATTTATAATGTAATAAGATCTGATTTTACTAATAGTTATATTAATAATATAAATAAATCATTCATTCAAAATTATGATTACTTAGAAACTGATTTTACTTATATATATGTAAATTTATTCGTTCATATTAATACAAATTTTTATATATATTTAAATAAATAAACATATATGTTTACTTGATAATTTTATTAATTTCCATCTGTGTAGTACACGGGTTAATAATCTAGTTCTTTTTATATAGTACATAGCATACCAATCTCATGTTGATTTCGATTTTAAAAGATATTATCACTAATATTGTAATTTAAGAATTATCAAACTATTTACCTAAACAGAAATAAATTATGATGGGCCCGGTAAAGACTACTTTTAAGTGACCCAATACCAAATACATTTTTGGTCCAATAATTCCGGCGCAAAAAGTAGATACAATCATACAAATATACTATAAGAACAAAAATTCAAAATTTTCGCTTAATCATGAATATTTTTATTTATTACTTTTACAACATGCTAAAACAAAAATCGTCATATACAAACGACACAATGCTTCGTGAAAAAGAACGAAGCATGATAGAAATGACACAGTGCTTCGTGAAAATGAACGTGTCAGTTGATGGCTAAAACAGATGGTAATTATTCAATTAACATTACTATTTAGTATTTACTAGTAACCTTGTGAGGAAAAACTCTTTTAATAGTCACTTAACTACTATTGTAGAGTGGTTTATCGCAACTTAGTTATTATTAGTTGATCCAAACTCGTGTTGACGGTCCAACTTGCTAATGATAACACAAGTAGAGGTGTGCAAATCGCAGTTCGGTTAGGTTTTTTCCTTATCTATAACCATAACCGCTAGCTTCAGGTTTGAGAATTTTTTAACTATCACCATAACCGAACTTCGGTTTCTTGGGCACTATACCATATCCAAAATGACTTGTAAGAGATCAAATCAACATTCTAAATACCATAATCCGGTCTCCAAACACAACCTCGGAATCATATTCACGGTTATAATACGACCGAGCCAATATGTTTCAGTTTTTTCTGTAATCAATCTTTAGCAACAATGTACCGGTATTCACATATCAGAACACAAAACAAAGGACAAAAACAAACACTCCGTCTAACTTTTAATTACATCACAAAGTTTCATGAAAACCTCGGTTTAGGAATGGGCGAGTTGGATTGCTGATGATGATGTTGATTATGATGTTGATGATGATGATGAGGTCCGAGTTTCTGAATCCAGTGGCGAAGCCCCTTTTTATGATCTAAACATGTCGGGTGTTGTAGAAGATTCAAGTTTCCATCACGAGCTACTAATGTTTCAAACTCCTCTAGCACCTTCACCACCTGCCAGAATTCGGGCCTTTTCTCGGGATGTGAAGACTAGCATTGCTCGATTAACGCTCTCATTGCCGGAGGACAGTTGGTCGGAATAGATGGTCGTAGATTCTGAAAACA
Source organism: Bidens hawaiensis (assembly GCF_021521415.1). NCBI lineage: Eukaryota > Viridiplantae > Streptophyta > Magnoliopsida > Asterales > Asteraceae > Bidens > Bidens hawaiensis. The sequence continues at coordinate 5,971 of NW_027505180.1, forward strand.
CGAATATAAATAATTTTGAAACCCGTGCATGATGATTAATGGTTAGAATATAATATAATAGACTGTTAGAGATGATGTTAGATCTATTTCTGTAGTTTAAAATATCGGCTGGAAAAATACGGCCAAAATAATGATTTTTGGGCCTAAAACTTTGGGACAATTTTTTTTTTTTTGGATAATCAATTGATTATAAACCAATTTTTTGGGCTACAAAGTTTTGTAATTTCTTATAAATAACTTTAAATCGGTTTTTTCGGTTAGGTTTGGTTTTTCTGGTTTTAGCCAAACGGAAACAGAACCCAATTATCAGTTTGCGATAAGGGGTTGACTCGTTTATATTTTTTAAGGTGCGTTTTTATGTCTTAACTTAAACTAGTTGGCCCTTCTGTCACAGCATTTGAAAACTACTAGATTAATATAGTTCTAGAGCATTAATACGTGAAAAATAATAAAATTAGGGTTAAACGGGCCTTCTTGTCAGCCTGCAAATGCTCGTGTCCTCTTCTGGTCCACATGCCACATGTCGGACACGATTTTCATGCTCGTTTAGTGTTCAGATTCATGAAAAATTTCAAGCTCGTGCCTGGTTCGACCTGCCAACCCACGAACCCGACCTGTTTAACCACCCATATTTGCACCTTCAACAAAGGAGATACACATACCTTATGAACTACAGCAAAAGCAGCTTTTATAGGAGTCATATCTTTATACGGGATAGTCCCAGCCACCATCTCCCACAAAATAAGCCCAAACCCGTACACATCAACTTTCCGACCGTACGATTTCCGTTTAATCATCTCGGGAGCCATCCACCGATATGTTCCCGGATCATCCGCCAAAAAGTCACAGTACGCCTCCTCACAGCCGATCCCAAAATCCGCAATTTTAAGCTTAAAGTCCTCGCTTATTAATATGTTTTCAGGCTTCAAATCCCTATGAATAACGCCTTGTGAATGTATATATTCCATTCCGCGGGCGATATCTAAAGCCATCTTAATAAGCTTTTGTAACGGAAGATATTCTTTCTCTTTTCCCGTATTATCCTCGAGCTTATGCAAATACGCCCTTAATGAACCTTCGGAAAGATATTCGGTGATAATACAGAAAACCCGCGGTTGTCTACACGCAGCAACAAACTACCACTGACAAAATAATAATATCATTTAATGACAAACTATAAATGGACGTGACATATAGTGCCGGGATCAAATACAAACAACTTTTAACGCAAGAAGTGTAAGAAGCATTAGCGTAAATGCGTAATTATGCTAACACTAGAGTAATCATTATTGCACTATAGTTTTGAACTAGAGTAATAATAATTACTCTAGTTCATTTTGTTGCAGTGTAATAATAAATTAATAATTAAGCAAACAGCAGATTACTTATTATTATTACTCTATATTTTGCTACAAAAAAATGAACTAGAGTAATTATTATTGCTCTAATTTAAAACTATGGCGTAATAAATAATTAGCATGATTACTCTAATGCTTCTTAGTTCATACATATCTCACGTTAAAAACTGTTTGTAGAGGATCTCACCCTATGCGTATAAGTATATAACTAGACATACCTTAATGACATTTGAATGGTGGAGACGGGACAAAAGATTAACTTCTCGTGCAAACTGATTTTCGAGCCGAATTACTAACTCATCATTTTCGTCATCATCTGGAACCCGAATTATTTTAACTGCAACGGGCTCGTCCTTATAAATCCCATGGTAAAGTTGACTATTTGCACCATGAGCAAATCTATGACCAAGAAAAAGCTTTGAAAGGTCAACCATATGATCATCAACCATTTCAACCGAATTAACCTTCCCTCCGCCATGGTCAAACAACTTTGACCAAGAATAATCGCGCTTAATCTTTCTTTTACTACTAATCTTCATGGAATTAAAATGTTTCAAATTGCTCGTGGTCCCATTCGCAGTAGACCTCAAATCAACCGCAGTCATGTTCCGATGAAACATTTTCTTCCCTTTATACCCTTTTTCACTTTCCACCCTTTGAGGGTGTGGAGTCGAGAACTGTTAAGTATCAGACCGTGCCTCCTTAAACGTGTCGGGAACCGTGGTTTTGGGTGGCGGGGGGTCACAGTTCTAAACTTGTTTGAAACAGGGTTGGTTTGGATTTGAACCGATTCGGGATCTTCAAGGGCTTTCGGCGGTCGGGTTTTCACACCCGCAAGCCGAATCGGCTCGACATCGGCTAAATACGAGGCTAACCTTGCGGAATCTAGCCTATGACAAACTGTATGAGAAAATTTCGTTCTTCTAATCCAAGAATTAGCATCATCATCCATTCTTGCCCTCTAAAATAAACTATCCTAATACAGTATTCGATTCAATCAAGAATTCGATCAAGAACTTGATCAAGAATAACAGGCTTTTATGCACAAGATGACAGCATATGTACAAACACTCCCCATATCAAAGCAACCCTAAATCATCAAATTACATAACTTTATAACAAATCTTGAAAGTTGACTAAAAATTCAAGAACTGGGATTATACCTTTGATAAATTGGGGATCTTGATGAATTAAACCAACAAATTCTTGATAAAAGATGAAGACTTTTGGGCATCAAAAGTTAAGCTCCACCTACTACCCACAAAGCTTGATCAACCCAAAAGCTATACGTAATCAAACAAACCAATTAATATTTTTATTATTAAATAAACCCAAGAAACAGTCATGGATGGAGACAAGAAAACACTAAAAAAAAACCATCAAATCAAAACTTACCAAAAGGGTATATAATTGGAAGAATCAAAGACCCAAACAATGAATAAAAATGTGTGCTTTCTCTCACCAAAGAATCATTTTCTTTTCAGGGTGAGAGAAATCAAGAACAAAGATGATGATGATTTTGGGTGTTTTTATTCAAAAGAAAAAGAATCCAAGAAAGAAATGAAGGTTTGATTTTTATGAAATTGGAATTGGAATTGGAATTGGAATTGGAATTGGAATCGAGTGAGTTGATGATGATGATTCGGTGGGACCCAGTGGTGGTGGTGGGGCCTCCCTCGGTTGAAGTTTCTACAAAGTCAAGAAAGAAAAATAAACAATCAAAGGGGTGGGATGATGATATTTACAGGCCGATACATTTAATTAGTTAATAATATATTAAATTATTATTATTATATATTAAATTATTATTAATATAAATTAAATGATGAATTTTACAAGATAAGGATTTACCTTTTTAAGTTTAAAAGCTTTCGTTTAAAATATAAGAAAATATTAGAAATATTTATTTATATCTTCTAGATTAAAAAAACACTCATAGTTTTTCTATTTATAAAACCTACGCTTTATAGTTAAATAATCAAAGTTAAAAAGAAAACATGTATATAATTAAATTAGTTTTAAAGGAATCGAGAAATATACAACACAATGTAAGATGGATTTGTATCACTGATTTCATGATAGTAACATAATTGTAAATTTGAAACCTAAATTATATTTTACGTGGTATACGTGGTGATATTATTGTAAATATGAAACCTAAATTGCCTGTGAAGAAAAATGATTGCATATGAAGAAAAGTAATCAATCACACATAAAAACAATAATACACATGAAGTAAAAGTAAAGTAATTACGTAAGAAGTAAAATAAGACTTATGAATATAGACACGCACGCTATGCACGCAACAAATCTAGATTTTTTTAAAAATCAATATTTTTTAAATATGAATCCTTTTTACATTTTTATATGATAAACTGTATTGAATTTAGAGAGATGAACATAGAATGAAAAGTCTAAGCCATTTGTATTTAGTATATATTTTTTTAAAGAGAGAGATGCTACCGTCACAATCACGGAATTAAGGTACGGAACAAAGAAATAAAGCAATTCCCTCTTTTGAAGGAACCATTCTTTGTTGCTCATGTTATCATTCAACCCTTTAATATTGCAAAAGTGACCAAACATGCCTCAACTAAATGGAATTTGCTTTGTACTCATAAGAGTTCTTAAAACTGTGTTTTCATAGGCTTAGAAAAGGATGAGATTTAACGATTTTAAATAAGTTATTATTAATAAAAATTTGGATTGACATCATTAATGAATGAAGAGAGTGAAGTGACATGATGTGTGATACATGTATAATACAAGTTTATAAACTTAGATACGTTGATGAACGGATTAAGAAACCAACCGCTCATGAACCGCTCTTAAAGTTTATTACATTAATGCACTTGAATGCTAATGACTTCTTTTATTCTTTTTAAAGAACTTAGACCTAAACTAATTCCATGTTAGCAAGCATAAATGCATAATGCATGTTAGATTTCCTTGAATAATTTACAAGTTTGATGTGTCATCAAATATGATGATCGAGAAATTATGTGGGTTCTTTCGGTCTCAAAAACCAACTTTGATATACTTTGATATAACTTAGAGTTATCATAAGGTGTTGTAACACGACATTCAGAAGGCAAATTCCTTTTACCAGACCGATACATATTTTTTATCTTGAACCTGAATATTGAATACCATCCTATTATTTTTTAAAATTCATCGTATGCTTTTTAAAATTGATTCAAACCAAAAAAATAATTTATTGATAAATTATGGATCGAAACATTAATCAAATGTTTCTCATTGATATGATCCTAATTTATGTTATGCTCAATTACATCAACTAGGACTTGCTTGTGAGTCTTTAGCAACTGTTATTTACATAGTTGCATCAAATGGGACTTGTTTGCTGAGTCTTTAGCCACTGTTATTTACATACTTGCATCAAATGGGACTTGTTTGTGAGTCTTTAGCCACTGTTATTTACCTACTAAATTGTGAAGTTGTAACATATTTGTCGTGTTATACAGCACTTTGTATAGTATTTATAAAACAAATGTGCTGTATTCGTTATCCTTTGTTGGAAATTTTTGGACTAATAATAATTTTTATGTGTTAGTGATAAACTAATTATTAACGAGTACAAAGAGTAGAGATGAATGCGATATCGATACTTTAAAATATGTAGTTGAGAGCTTGAACATTGGTAAAAAAGGAAATGGGTTTGTCCCATATTGCTAGAAAGCTTGAGAGCTGCCTTAGTATTTTTGGTAGTTGGACCGGGTCATGGGACACATGTCAGTCCAAATAGCGAGCCATCACAACATGTGTCATCTTTAGAGGAGTGTCACGACATGCGGTGAGTAAGTATGATGAGTTAGATCTTAGGTGTCAGCTTCTGGTGGTCTGCACTCCTGGAGTGTGCCAAGCGTCTGGTGAGTGTGTCATGCGTCGACACGTGTCATGGTGACTCATCACCTGACTTACTATATATAGAAAGGTCAGGTGGAGATTCTGAGACACCGAGAACCCGATCAGTCACAGCCACATGCACACATGGCCTAACCATTTCGTTTACCACCGACACGAAACCAAACGAGCTCCTGCCAATGATACATTCTCTCAAATTCCAACTCCCACTCGATCCCGAACTCGCATTACAGGGTAACCCGATAGTACATACTGCCTTGACTGTTGTACCCTGTGAAACAAACGTGCTCGTGGAGGTAGTCTAAAATCTATTTTAAGGGACCCTGTTTAACATATATCCTCAGCCACAACTGGGAACCATAGTTTGTTAAGTCTTGCAGCTAGGAAGATACGGGTGGCTTCTGGTGATCAAGACAGGCTCACCATAAGAATGACCACATAATAAGACACGACTAGCAGGTGATGCTCGTGTCTCGGTAAGTCTCTGTCAACGCGGTTCTGGTGCGGTTTCAACACGATGATCAACTCAACTTCGGCTCGGTTGAAGAATTCACTATAGGAGCACAAGTTTTATATCTTTCATGAGTCCACAATCAACAATTTCTTTATTGCTATCTCATTTCAATCTCCCACATACAATCTTCAATAATGAATCACCGTACACACATGAATTAGATATTTGTGCTTGATTCATACGATCTTCAATCAATCAACTAATAATGGATCCAACAAACATATCCCAAATATCCAAATTCATACTATTCTCACAATCCAATCATATGGGAATAACCACATGAACTAATCCCATTTATTCTCTCCAAAATCCAAGTTTGAATCATCAACGTATAAGTATTTGTAGCGTATAAGCGGCAATAACGCATAATTTCAAATTTCAACATATAAGTATGTATGCAGCGCGTAACTTATGCGCCGCATAAGTAAGTTTGAACCAAAAGAACTTACACGGCGTGTAACTACTTATGCATTGACTCTTCAGCGTGTAAGTTATACGGAGAGGAACATACACGACGTGTAAGTTACACGTTGAAGTTATGCGTCGTGTATGTAGTCAAAAAGGTTTTATACGGCGTGTAAGTTATGCTTCCCAAGAATTATGCGCCGTATAAGCTAACTTGAAGGTTTTTAACTAATATTGTGGGGAAAACGAAGATGAAATGATCTGACTTTTGAGTATCTTGTTCAATACCAAGAATATGATAATTTGTGAAGTTGTGATGAGATTTGAACGGCCACATCTTCTGGAATGATCAAATGTGTACAGAAAAGATATGTTTTTGAGCTTTTCTAAGCAGATCATGAGCCAATAGCTCTAATACCAATTAAAAGTCCATTGAGGATCTGAAGATAAACGTGTACGAGCATCCACGACGAGATCTACCATACCATGCTATGTGCGGAAAAATAACAAGGTGAAAAACACGAAGAACTTCTCTTTAATCTCCTATTTTATTCATCGATAGCAATAATAGTACAAATGATATGGCAGTTACAAGCATAGGTACATCTTGGACCAGGTGAACCATAAGGTTCATGGGCAAGATAACAAGTCTTTTATAAAATATAACAATAATAGATGTTACAATCTATCTAAAACATAACAACCAAAATGTAATGTTTTGTGATCATTTTTGTAGTTTTATATGTCTAGGGGCCTTTTTGGGGTGTATCTCAAAAGTAGAATGGGAGTGTTGGTTTGTGGAAGCAAATATGGTACGCACGGATATTATTGTGTTGTACCTTTGTTACGTGTTGTATGATGGGAAGATGCCACCAAGAAAGTAGCATGGATTTTATTGTGTGGCTGAAAGTAGAGAATAAAGGAATTAGTTGATTCTGATTATCAAAGGAGAAAATAATTAAATAGGGTCGGAGCAATTTTGTGACTATACTTAAGCCATCAAAAAAAAAGGTAACATGAATTATATTGCGTGACTGAAAGTAGAGGATAAATGAATTGCTTGTTTAATAATCAAAGGAAAAAATAATTAAATAAGGACAAAACATATTTGTGTTTGAACTTGATAGTCATAACTATAATCATAACTGCCATCACAAAACTCTTGTTCACACATCTTTAATTATGTCTTCCTTTGATTTTTTTTTTGAAAATCATAATTGTGCAGTCTACAGCATCTAGTGTCAATTATTTATAAAGTTATATTATACTTGACTTTTTATATGCGCATGTTTCTGTGTGTATAGGTGTGTATGACATACACCATCAAAAACATAGGAGATCTAATAAGTGATTTGAGCACTCTGTACAAGGACTTTGTTTGAAAACTAGCATAAGGTTGGGCGACACTAAACATGATGCCCCATATGAATATATGGAATATGCCCTTAAGGCGTGCCTAGCACAAGGCTCTTTACAAAAGTCACGCATTTAGATGAACCAACAAATGTAATTTATTAATCGGGGAGAAGCTAGGAACAATCATGTTTGTCAAAAACCTGTAACACTCGTTACTCTCCCTCAGATTGAAAGATGACAATCAAATAGCAATACTATACCCACAACTATGAGACACTACCCTAAGGGTGGGCACGACACACAATTCATCCCACCCGAGCTCGAGTGGGTAGGGTGTTCAAAAAACTGAAAACCAGTTTGGAAAACCGAATCCAAATTCAGAATTCAATTTTCCATTTGGTTATAACCGAATTCCTAATTTGACTTTCAGAACCATTGGCGGATGTGATTTTTTCTAATGTGATTGGTTCAATTTATTTGGTTTAAATGAAATAATCAATTAAAATTTTAAAATTGGGACTACATTAATTATTTTGTATATTAACCCTTTTGTCCAATCTTTTTTAAGCACGTGTATTATTTAAAGTCCATATCCATAATCCGTATTAGAACCAGACCAAAATGCTAAATCTCATCAGTCATCACTCATCAACGTGACCCTAGCATCGCTACCAAAATTTTTCACCGCCGTGTTTCTTTAATCGATCGTTGATGCCTGTTGTTTATCTTCATACTTACGGTATGTGATTTTATACTTGATAGTTTGACTTGTATACTCTTTGCTTGATTATACTTTGACTTTTGTTTGAATATTTGATGTCTTATGGAACCAAAACAATTGCCAGGAACACAAATAGAAACTGAATGTATGCAAAATTGTTGCTTTGATTTAATTCGATTAATATGGTTTAAATCGGTTTGTTTGGTTTTAACCGAGACTGGTTAGAATTGAATTCGATTCAATTATCCCATTCTGAATTCGATTAGGTTTGATTTTCAATTAGTGATTAAAAAATCTCATAACTGAACAAATCAAATTGAATAAATCGTTAATCAAATTGATGGACACCCCGATGCATGGGTACTTCCTAACACACCACCCTCTATTTATATGTCACACCCCCCAGCCGAAGGCGGAAACGCCGGGGCATGCGTAGATTGAAATCATGCACATGGTATTAAATGTAAAAACTTCTATTAAAAGAAACCAACGAATTATTCAAATATAATCCAAATGGAAAATATGACATAGCACTTTATTCATTCAACTTCTAAGTATGACTCATGCCCTATATGAAACTTCAAGAATCTTCATAACTTAATTTCCATCACCTGAAAAACATGCGAGAGTGTCAACTAAAAATAGTTGGTGAGAACATAGGTTTTGAAAAAAAAATAAGTTTTATGTTGAAAACATTACATATGTGTTAAGTTACTTTGTATACTTTAGTGATTACAACCAAACCTTTGACACGTTTAGCGAGTCGTCTAATCCACGATTAGACTATTATGTTTAATGTTTAACGATCGTCGGATTCTGAACACACAGGCCTCTACCCGAGGCCTGAGTGGGCGGGTCGGGCTAATAGATCTATCATCATACTACCACGGGCTTAACAAGTTAATGGTTGTACATGCGATTTAAGTATACACTTGTAATAATCACACAATGAATATCATGAATAAAGCTTGAATCAAATAACATGCAAAACAAATTGATTATGCATGTTTCCACCCCGAAGTATAAAACGTTTAAAAGCATGTAAAAGGGGCTATGAACTCACCTTGCTTGACGGATGAACACGAACGCGAGCAAGAGTTTGTTGAACCGGTTACGGGATGCCCTAGATTAAGTTTGAATTTTAAATTAGTTAGAGTGTCGCATACTAGAATGTTCTAAACCAAGAACATGACCTCCAGCAAGTTGATTCCCAGGTAAGAGTCACGGGTCCAATGGGATTATTTACGCCACACTTGCCTTAGACAGAACCGTTTGCTTGTCAGATACATACATACCCGATATATATTCTATTTTTATACTAACTCAAAATGTTTTTAGAATAGTTTTGATAAATAATAAAGTACGAGGTTAAACGTGTAATATCATATTGTTTTGGGTGTTTATTGGCATTTAAGAAAGTATAAGGTTTAAAGTGTAAATATTATAATTTAGGATATTTATTGACATTTATGAAAGTATAACGACCAATTATGTAAATATAATTTTTAGTTATGATAACTTTATGAGTTTTTGAAGATTATAAGAATATTCATAGTTGTTCATGGAAAAATTATACTTTGATCCAATATTTTGAGAAAATAATTGCGATCCCTTGGAATAACATGATCATCATAATCCTTTAGAGCAAAAAGTAAGGGTTTTATTAATAATTTATGATGATCATGGTGAGAGTATATGAACAATTATGAAGATTTAAAAGAAAACTTAAGAACATAAGAACAAACTAAAATAAGTTCATAAGAACAAGATCAAAATCAAAGAAATATGAAGAACAACAAAAAAAATATATGTAAAACTTACTTAATTATGCTTAGAGAGAAGAGAGAAAAGAGAAAATGGGATTTGGTGTGAAAAATAATGAGAATGAGGGGGTCTATTTATAGTGAAGGGTGGAAGGTTTGAATATGATTCAGATAGAGATAAAACTTAAGAGATCATCTTAATAATAATAATAATAATAATAATAATAATAATAATAGTAATGTGTATAATAATAAGATTAAAACAAATAAGTTATGTGTGTGCATTAAAAGTGCACGACACTTTTTTTTAATTTATTTTTTTGTTTTTAAATTAGAAGATTAGATAAACTCACTTAAGGAACAAAGTTAACTAAGAAGGTTCTAGAATGTTCTCTTTTTAAACCACATGATTAATTTAAATACTTGGGATAAATTTTAATAATAACAAAATATTTCGTTACATGCTATAAAATATTAATCTAGGTATTCCGGTTCAACGTGTCATATTAACGATTAAGCACGATTATGATGAAATAAACATAGGATCGTATAATTACATATATAAAGATAATGTTATTCAATAAATAACACATAATTCAACACTAATAAATGTAGACGATGAAATTAATACAAGAACTTTATTAAATACGAGCACAAAAGACTAGGGTTTTTGCAAGAAAAATCCATAGATGTTACATTATAGGTTGGAATTTGGATAAGGTTGGTGTGAGGGTGGACAAAGCAAAACGGCGAGTATTGAAATTGGGTAATAGAACCCCACAAAGGCTTGTTTTACATGTCATCTTGTAAGGTCCCGAGCCCGGGTGCCCTACTCTAGCGTTGGATTTACTCATAAACTCAGTTTGTTACAACGGAAGTCTATACAAATTGCAGCGGAAATTTAAACTTTTATAAAATACTTCTAACTCCAACTAGATCTTCAATATGGATAGCCTCGTATGCGCCTCAAACTTGCCACGTCATCAATAATACATGCATGCATACTAAAATTCAGCTACACGCTGAGTGAGTTCTAACGTTCTTTCTTTTCATAAAATTTCGATTTATAATTAAATCACATTTTTTATTCGTACACAAGTTAACATAACACTCGTCTATAATTAGTCCTGTACGTACTTGCTCATAATCGAGCCTTCTATTCTTACTCGTAATCGAACCACATCAAACTAAAGGGATTTGCCATCCTAACTTGTTGCGCGTGCATGAGGCCCGAAGGCTCTATGCACGAACATGCAATCATTCAATCACATCAATATACATATTGTTATTCTACGCAGGTATTTGATGGGACTTGTCACCTACCTTCTTTCTATTCTATCCACTGACTTTTACCCGTACAAATAATATCCATAGCTGGACCATACATTCACACAATGTATATCTATGCATTTAAAATTATCATGCCATGCAACCGTACTACATATATACACATAATTAATAGCTACTGTACTTAGTACCCTTAACTGGACCAGCTATTTATTGTATCCATGACTGGACCGCCTATTCATTGTGTCCATAACTAGACCACCTATTCATTGTGTCCATAACTGGACCAGCTATTCATTGTGTCCATAACTGAACCAGCTATTCATTGTGTCCATAACTGGACCATCGTATACATATTATACTAATCAATCAGTTTGTTACATCTATAACCAGACCACATTACTATCACAACACGTGCTCAAAAATAGTATAAGCTTTTAGTCCTTTATTGTATTCGTGCCGGTGCTTTCCCGTTCATAGAACTATGTTGTTTCCTTAACTAGAGCATCTGTCTAGAACGTACGTGTCTGCATATCACTCACGACCACTCATGATGTGGACAGGTATAAGGTACTACTACCCCCCTGATGTCCCTATCATGACTTACTCACGTTCATAATACATTCTTAATGTTTATAGTTAAATAAATTACTACTAATATACACGTTTACTTTCTCTTTTAAACATATTTCGTCGTCTTTATCTTCTTTCTTGAGTATGCATACAACCCCAAAACGTTTAAGGAAAAAGGAGGCTAGAACTCACCTGTAGACGATCCATTTCCGAATTAATAGTAATTCCCTTCTTCAACTGAGCCCGACTAACTGTTAATAACATGCACGTATTAAATCTATATTTGTTTGATCTTTATTCTCCAAAGTTAACAGGGTTAACTTTTTAGTTAACTGAACCGACATGTATTCTTCCTTAACCGTTCATATTAATTTAATATACTTTAATCCTTATTTATTATCATCATTTACATATATATTATTCTTGTTTCATTATTAGTTCATATTCTTCACGTGTTTATAAATTAACGTCCTTAAGCGAGTTCGGATTGTGTCGAGTCTATACTTAACTTCATTAATAACTTCATTTCTTTAACGAACGGGCTCTTGTGCTTGGCTCACCTTCAACTCACATTCCTTTATTCGAGTCGGGTTATGGGTCTTTAAACGAGTCGGGTCTCGGGTTCGGGTTTCGTTTACTTTCTTATCCTTATTACTCTTTATTATTATTATTATTTAAATACCCTTTTATCTATTATTATTATTATTATTATTATTTAAATACCCTTTTATCTATTATTATTATTATTATTATTATTTAAATACCCTTTTATCTATTATTATTATTATTTAAATACCCTTTTATCTATTATTATTATTATTATTATTTAAATACCCTTTTATCTATTATTATTATTATTATTATTATTATTAATATTATTATTATTATTATTAGGAATTTACCTTAATACCTTCCTAACCCTAACTATATAACTACCCACCCCACCCCACCCCACCCCTTTATCTATCTTCTTCTTCTCTTTGTTCTCTGCCAGACCACAACCCCGCCGCCGGCCCTTCGCGCTTCCGGCGACCTTCACCACGGGGAGTTTAGGGCTGGGTTGGGTTGATTGCTGTCCAATTTAGTTTCACACAAGAATTCGCATGCCCACAGCAATTCGCATGTGCCAATTCGCTTACAAAATTCACATGTCGTGCGAATCGAAGACAATTCGCATGTCGTGCGAATCAAAGACAATTCGCATGCCACGCGAATCGAAAACAGTTCGCACGATGGGTTTTTCAGACCTGGTTCTCTCTTGGTCTGTAACTTGAGCCGCTGGTGACCCACATAAAGAACAGCAAGCGGGTTGGGTCTTTAAGGTCCCGTCGTTGCAGTTTGGGTCCCCCTCGGGTTCTGTGCACGTGTTCCGTTCACCGGAGACCCACCCTCGGCGGAACTCAGGTCCCGTTTCAAGTCGGGTTTTCACCTCAGTTGTTGTTTATGCCATTCGTGTATCTATTTTGTTCATATTTGTATGCGTATGTGTATATACACACATCGGGTTCCTTGGACCAGATCCGGGTTTCGTTGAAGACTCGTGTGTATTATTTATTCTTTTTTGCCACATCCCTTACTATTATTATTATTATTATTATTATTATTATTATTCTTTGATTGAACTCGTTTATCTTAGTTCGTTTATGTCGATTCGTTTATGTTGGTTTGACTCGGTTACATGTTAATAATGTTAACGAATAAGTGAACGAAATGAATATAATATTTACCTTTTTGGTGATTAGACTAGATCGAGAATGGATGATTGGATTTGGAACGTTCTGTATTCAGGAGGTTTGTGTTTGGGTGAATGGGTGTGTGTAACAATGATTGGAGAATGATGATGGAGTAATGAGGATAAGGAGGGATTTAGGGTTTAAGGGTTTAAATAGGCAAAACCCCAAAGGCTTTTTAGGTCCATAATCATGTTCAAGTTCACTAACCTTTCTACCATATCATTTCCTACATTTGTTATTTAATTAATCTAAACGACATCTCACGACACAATAACTAAAATGAATCCTTAACACTCTATTTACTTATTTATCAAAACGGGGACGTTACACATCTCGTGTTTTGATTCATTTTAGAGACAATACTCATTTGTGTCCCCATGGTTTCTTGGCGAGTGCGCATTTCGCCCCTGAAGTTAAAATGACCCAAGTGAGCCCCCTTGTTTCAAAAAGTGTGCACTTTAAGTCTTTCTTTCTTTCTAGCGGCCACTAGTATGTGATTGAGTGGGTTAAAGAATGTGATTTTAGCGTTTATAATCGTGTGTTTTAGTTGGTATATCTATCAAACACGGTTACTTTGTTTAGTTTTATGATTACAAATGCTTTCAGCGTAAAGGCATTAATTTGGAGCACTTAGGATGACAAGGAATCAAGTTGTGGATAAAATAAAGCAATCGGGGGTTCGGAATGGTGAATAAGCATCAATAAAATGAGAGTTTGGTGTTAAGTCCATCGTAAGCTATGGTGGCTCCACTGTAGCTTACGGTGGAGATAGGGATTGTTGTGCTGTAACCTTGTCGTAATCCAGAATCCAACCATTATAAGGGTGAAGTCCACCATAGCTTATGGTGGGCATGGTGTGTAACATCGTTTTTTGAGGATTTTCTTCCATATTTAAGCCCATTTAAAACCCTAGGTCGATTATTCTTCATACCCTATCACACTTAGACAATTTTTAGGCCATTATCCACCATCTTAGCATCCTCCAATCACAACAATCATCCATGCCTTCACCCTTCCAACCAATAATCAAGATTTTTAAGATGCATATGCAAGGCTAAAGCTCTCGTAACCATCTCCGGCCGTAGGGTTATGTTTGTAGTTGGAGTTTATTGATTTAGCCATCACTTTGGATTTGGTTAACCATTCGGTTAGTTAAATCTTTATATTTGTTTGTGCGGTTGAGCCGTTTTTCGTAATTGAATGTCTTGAGATTTTATCAGTTAATTGATTTAGGTTATCAACATTTAGGATTGAGTTCTTATCGTCATTGACCTATTTATCTTTAACTATTGAATTAATCACATTCATCAAAATCAAGAACTGGTAATCAATTAAATTATTATTCAGTAATGTCAATCATTCGGATTAAGTTCTGATAATCAGCAGGGCCAAATACATAGGCTTTTGATTATTTATTTAAACAAAGTAATTTCCGAATATGTTTAATTAATTTATCCAATATGCTTCGTGACCTGAAACCTAGGGTTTTGTTATATTTGTCATAACTGTTTACAGATTAAAGTTATTTGTTTTCCAAAGTAGTTCATAATCAAACCACTTTCGAAAGCTTGTTTGACATCGTTTGTCCGCCTATAATTACTATTAGATGATAAACTCGATTAGCATTTTCCACTGATTCCCTGTGGATTTGACGCTTTACTTGTTGTTGCTAGTAAAGGTAATTTTTACAAATAATTTTGATTGACCTTCAATCGATCAGTGGGGGACGTGAAATTACTATATGCCCTTTCAAAAGTTCGTATTGCGTCCCTGTAGTTTTGAAACATTCCGTTCGCATCCATCCATCTTTATCACCTCCACTCCACCTCCATCCACCTCCATCTCCACCTCCACCTCTATCTCCACAACCACTACCATCACCACCACCTCCACCACCTCCTCCATCTCCTTCACCACCACCACAATGGGTATTCTCTCTAAATATATTATTTTATAATATAATATTATCCATCAAGTAG
Organism: Bidens hawaiensis; assembly: GCF_021521415.1. NCBI lineage: Eukaryota > Viridiplantae > Streptophyta > Magnoliopsida > Asterales > Asteraceae > Bidens > Bidens hawaiensis. The sequence goes on from NW_027505180.1 coordinate 21,545, forward strand.
AAATATATCTAGATATTTTGGAAAAAGATTCGTGCTTCATGCTCATCAATGTCATCGAAAAAATCAAGAACTTTGGCGTCATACATCGACTTCTTTGTCTGATTCGATAACACTACAACAACAAATTGCAATCAAATTCAAATTCAACTCAAACCATCAACTAAACTAAATCACCTTAACACACCTCCGATTAGCTTCTCCGGCGAGCGATGGCTTGTTCGCGCACTTATTCGGATGCCATTCCTAAATTCAATCAACATTAGCATGAACATTAGCATCAATTCTATTCAAATCAACCCAAATCTAATCGATAATTTCTGAAATCAATTAACCAGAGTGAGTTTCTGGTACACGGAATGAATCTGAGCGTATGAAGCATCACCACCGTGGTGAGTGGTGACCTCTCTCTCTCTCTCTCTCACTCTCTCTCTCTCTCTCTTGTTTTTCTCTTTGTCATCGAAGGTGGAGCGAAGTCGTTGGAAAAGTGTTGGTGCCTCTTTCTTACTCTCCCGGCGTGGTGATGGTGAAATGGAGACGACGACGGTGGGTTAAGGGGCGCTGGGAGAAAGCGATGGTGGTTGTGACTAAGGGTGCAAATGAGCTGAGCTAGTCGTGAGCAATTTGACGTAGGCTGCCGCGGTCTACTCAAACAATCAATTTTAAATACTTAAATACCTATAACTAGTACGGGTAAGTAAGGTTGTTTTCACAGGAACTCAAGGAAAGTGCTAATTTAATATTACTAAATTAATTATTAAACTAAAGCGGACAGTCGATGTCAAGCATTTTAGAAAAAGATTAATTAAAACTAAACGATTACTTAAAAACGATTTGTAAACAATATTAATGAAAAGTATTCATTCTAGGTTTGATTAATGTGTTCTTCAACTTAATCCAAGATTCACTTATATTGATTGCGTAGTAATTACTAGACCTATTAGTTTGATTGTGATGACAAACGATACCTTAACCGAATTGTTGACACAATTGAACTCGATCTACACAATTACCGATTTAAGTTTTATGAAAACTAATTAAGTGACAATAGTTGATGATTAATAGTTCAATGACACAAGAGACTAACCCTAAGTGTTGATGAACAAAACCAAACAAGTGATGTACTAATCAATAATTGCAAACACAAATTGTTTAAACAACCAAGAAACAATTGAACAAGATAAAAGCAATGAACTAAATCAAATTCATAACATTAAGCACAATGAATCTGGTCTTAAGGAGAATTACACAAAACCTTAACCTAGAACGAACACAAAAGTTTAGCCGAACATTGACATATTATGCAAAATACTTATCTTTGATAAACATGCAAACCCGGAAGTAATCAGAGGCCTTGGAATGGTGTAAAATCACCCTAGAACCCCTCCTTTGCCTCTGGAAGTCGTAATAGTCCGAATGTGAGGTTAGTGGGTTTATATAGGAAAAAACCTAGATTTTTTCGGTTTTAAGGCAGTTCGCGTTGCGCGAAGTTGTCATAGGCTTCATCTTCGCGTCGCGTGAAGGACAAAATAGTCAGGCTTAGAATTTTGCAACTTCGCGTCACGCGAAGTTGTCTATCAAGCATTTCCGCGTCGCGCGAATATGCAAATTAACCAAAATAATTATTTTCTTCTCTTTACTGCCTCGTGATGCGTGCACCTCCAATCTCTCACTTCTAAATCTTCGTTCCAAGCTCGTAAAGATCCCCGATAAGCTCATTAACTTCCAAGTCCCTGAAAACACATAATAACGCTTGAAGTACCAATGTTCACTCATTTATTTACCTAAATATAACCAATTAATATATAATAATAACTAACTTTTACCCAACCATCACTACTCGAGATCGGCTCGTTAAAAAGCTCGATCGAGCCGAGCTTAATCGAGCCCGAGCCTAAAAATAACCTCGTTTAATAAACTGAGGCTTTGAAAACTGAATACCTAACTATTAAGGATCCACTTGTCCTTTGGATCAAATTGAAAGAAAGGTATGACCACCAGAAAACGGTAATATTACCGACAGCTCATTATGAGTGGATTCATTTAAGATTACAAGACTTTAAGTATATAAGCGAGTATAACTCGGCAATGTTTAGAATCACGTCACAACTGATTCTATGTGGTGAAATATTACTGATAAGGAGATGTTGGAAAAAAACATTCTCCACCTTTCATGCTTCAAATATGTTGCTGCAGCAACAATATTGTGAAAGGGGTTTCACCAAGTATTCTGAGCTCATATCTTGTTTGCTTGTGGCCGAGCAAAACAATGAGCTCCTCATGAAAAATCACGAGACCCGTTCAGCTGGTACAACCCCATTCCCAGAAGCGAATATGGCAACATATAATGGCCAAAGTGGAATTCGTGGACGTGGACGTGGTCGTGGTCGTGGTCGTGATTACCATCGTGGTCGTGGACGTGGATATAACCGGGGGAATCATCATTGTGTTCAGTTTAGAAACCCAAAAGCCCACCAAAAGTGGCATGATAATGAAAAGAAATCTAATGATGAACAAGCGAAACTACACCAAATGCATGTCATCGGTGTGGAAGTAATAATCATTGGGCTCATGCATGTCGTACGCCCAAACATTTGGTGGAGCTTTACTAACAATCCATCAAAGGCAAAGGAAAAGAAATAAAGACAAATTTCACATATGATGATGGAAGTGTTGATATCCCCGGTGGTCAAAAAGACCTTAATGAAGAAACTCGCATGGATATTGGTGATTTTACTAAGGATGCAACTAAATTGGATTGTGATGATTTTCTTATTGATCCAACCAATTTGGATTCTAGTGATATTTTGGCTGATACAACCAAGCTGGATGGTTGCAACTTTCTTTACATATGAATGATTTGATTTAAGTTTTGTTATTTGCTTGATGTTTCTTTTAGACTTTATATTTGAGATTAATACTGCATTCTCGGGTTTAAAATACAAAGAAAAGAAATGATAAGATTAGATAGGGGAAGAAAGGAAAAGAAATTATATATTTAAAAGACATTCTCGAGTTAAAATAAAAGAATAGAAAAGAAAGTGTTAATTACATTCTTGAGTTAGATAGGAAGAAAAAGATAGGAAAAAATTATAACTTTACAATCATGTCCTTATTATTGAGTTAGATAGGAAGGAAAAAAATAGAGTAAATTAGTAATATTATGCATGACTATAAACTTTCCTTTCAAATCAGGCCATATTTGGGTGGAAAGTTTTGAAGAAAAAAAACCCTAACTTTTCTTTCCATTCTCTTTCTTTTCTTTTAATGAAAAAACTCAAGAATGAAAAAAGGAAAATTTTCTTATATTTTCTTTTCCAAACCCTTAAATAAAAAACTCAAGAATGCAGTGTAAGTTTTCGTTTTGAAGCACACTAGACATTTTGTTTTGGGATATTTATTTTTATGCTTGAAGTATCTTAAATGTTTTATTTATGAAAATTCATTTTTTTTTTATTTTGAAGCATATGGAGCGGTTAACTAAACTCCCTATTCATAGTCAAGATACATGTTTAATAGATAGTGCAACTACACATACGATTCTCAAGCAAAGGAACTATTTTTCTAATTTAGTTATAAAAGAGGCAAGCGTAGTACTATATCTGGCAGCACAAAATTAATTGAAGGTTTTGGAGAAGCTTATATTGTGTTACCTGGTAGAACATAATTTAAATTTAACAATGCTTTATTTTCCCCATTATCTCAAAGAAATCTAATAAGCTTTAAAGATATTCGTCTAAATGGGTATCATGTTGAGACAATAAGTGAGGGGCATAATAAGTACCTTCAAATCACAAGTATGAAATCGGGTAAAAGCATGTATTAGAAAAGCTACCCGCACTTGCCTCCGGATTGTATTGCACTAAAATTATTGCAATTGAATCTAAGATGGTTATAAACAAGAAGTTTATGGACAAAGAAAACTTTATGATTTGGCATGACCGGTTAGGCCATTCCGGTTCAATAATAATGCGAATAATTATAGAAGATTCATGTGGACACTCTTTAAAGAACCAAAGGCTTCTTCAAACTAAGGACATTACATGTGTTGCATGCTCAAATGAGAAGTTGATTACTCGTCCATCACCAATTAAGGTGGGGACTGAATGCCTTACTTTCTTAGAAAGAATACATGGGGATATATGTGGGCCCATACACCTTTCTAGTGAACCATTTAGATATTTTATGGTGCTAATTGATGCATCAACTAGATGGTCACATGTGTGCTTACTATCAAGTCATAATATGGCATTTGCACGACTACTTGCCCAGTTGATAAGGTTAAGAGCACATTTTCCAGATCACCCCACTAAGGAAATTCGATTGGATAATGCTGGTGAATTTACATCCCAGTCATTTAATAATTATTGCATGTCTATTGGGATAAGCGTAGAGCACCCTGTACCTCATGTATATACATAAAAGGGGCTTGCTGAATCGCCTATCAAGCGACTTCAAATGGTTGCAAGACCAATGATTATGAAACCAAAACTACCAGTTACTTGTTGGGGGCATGCAATTTTACGTGCAGTAACACTAATTCGCATCAGACCAACAAGTTATCATACTTCATCCCCATTAAAATTGGTTTTTGGTCAGGAACCAAATATTTCCCATCTAAGGATTTTCGGTTGTGCTGTATATGTTCCAATCGCTCCACCACACGCACAAAGATAGGACCTCAAAGGAGGTTAGGAATATATGTTGGGTATGAATCACCATCTGTCATTAAGTATTTACAGCCATCAACAGGAGATTTATTTACGGCTCAATTTGGTGATTGTCATTTTGATGAAACAACCTTCCCAACATTAGGGGGAGATGAAAAACAGCTGGAAAATAATATAATTTGGAATGAATTATCATTATCTCATCTTGATCCTCGAACTAAAGAATGTGAAATAGAAGTTCAAGGATAATTCATTTACAAGAATTAGCAAATCAATTACCAGACTCATTTACTGACCCGAAGAGAGTGACTAGGTCACATATACCAGCTACTAATGCTCCAATAAAAATTGGTTTCCCTGATGGACAACCTCGTATTGGTAATGAGTCCAATGCACGCCTAAAGCGTGGCAGACCAATTGGTTCTAAAGACAAAAATCCTTGAAAGAAAAAGGGAGCAAATAATGTAGATGGTCTTGTCGAGGTAACTGCAATTCCCGAAGAGGAGTCTCTTGAAGAGACACTAGGCATAATGGTTCCAGAAGAACCTCAAGTACCTGAAAACGAAGAGATTTCAATAAATTATATTATGTCTAGAAAGGTATGGAACCGAAATATAGTCGACGTCGATGACAATTTTTCATACAATGTAGCGCTAGAAGTAATGGAAAACAATGAGGATCAAGAACCAAAATCTGTTAATGAATGTAAAAATAGAAATGATTGGCCACAATGGAAAGACGCGATTAAGACAGAGTTAAATTCCCTTGCGAAACGAGAAGTTTTTGGACCTGTAGTCCGTACACCTGAAGGTGTAAAGCCCGTTACATATAAATGGGTCTTTGTGCGAAAATGTAATGAGAAAAATGAGATTACACGATATAAGTCACGATTGGTAGCACAAGGATTATCTCAAAGACCTGGAATTGATTATGAGGAGACGTATTCTCTAGTGATGGATGCGACGACGTTTCGTTATCTTATTAGTCTGGTAATACAAGAAGGGATTGATATGCGTCTAATGGATGTTGTGACAGCCTACCTTTATGGTTCACTTGATACTAATATTTACATGAAACTTCCGGAAGGATTAAATCTAGTTCTCGAGAACATCTATCAATTAAATTAAACAGATCTTTATATGGGCTAAAACAGTCTGGACATATGTGGTATAATCGCCTTGGTGAATATTTGTTGAAAGAAGGTTATAAAAATGATTCTCTATGTCTATGTATTTTTATAAAGAGGTCAGAACCTGAATATGTCATAATTGCTATATATGTCAATGACTTGAATATAATTGGAACTCCAGGGGAGCTCCAGAAGGCAATTAAATACTTGAAACAAGAATTTGAAATTAAAGATCTTGGAAAGACAAAGTTTTGTCTTGGGTTACAAATTGAATATCTTAAAGATGGGATCCTTATGCATCAAGAAACTTACACAGAAAATTTACTCAAAAGATTTTATATGGAGAAATCACATCCATTAAGTACTCCGATGGTTGTAAGGGCACTGGATGTTGAGAAAGACCCATTCCAACATGGAGAAGAAATTCTTTGTCCAGAAGTACCATATCTAAGTGCAATTGGTGCACTAATGTTTCTTGCTAGCCATACACGACCGGATATATCGTTTTCTTTAAACTTATTGGCAAGATATAGTTCATTCCCAACCATGAGACATTAGAATGGGGTCAAACAAATATTTCGATATCTCCAAGGTACAAAAGCTATGGGTTTGTATTTCACTAACCAATCGAAAACAAGTTTGGTTGGTTTTGCAGATGCAAATTATTTTTCTGATCCTCATACAAGTCGATCTCAAACTGGATATTTGTTCACATATGGAGGTACTGCAATTTCATGGTGTTCAGTAAAGTAGACAATCACAGCTACTTAATCTAATCACGCAAAAATAATAGCAATCTGTGAAGCTAGTCGAGAATGTTTTTGGTTAAGGAGGGTAATACAATATATTCGTGGATCTTGTGGTATTTCTTCCAAAGATGAAGGTCCGACAGTTTTACATGAAAATAAAGTGGCATGCATTGCTCAACTTAAGGAGGGCTATATCAAAGGTGACAGAACCAAGCATATTTCACCAAAGTTCTTTTTCACACATGATTTGCAAAAGAGTGGAGATGTTATCATCCAACAAGTTCGTTCTAGTGATAATTTAGCAGATTTGTTTACCAAATCACTCCCGCCCTCAACATTTAAGAAACTGGTTCATGGGATCGGTATGCGTCGACTCAAGGAGCTTAACTGATTCTCATCAAGGGGAAAAAATACGCGCTGCACTCTTTTTCGCTTAGCTAAGGTTTTGTCCCACTGGGTTTTCCTGGCAAGGTTTTCAATGAGACAGCATAAAGCGTATGAAGCTGATAATCAAGGGGGAGTATTATGAATATAGATATTATTGTGTTTTTATTATGATTATCAACTACTAAATGTGGTTTAGCTTGTTCCTTAAATTCCCCCCCCCCCCTTATAAATACCTTTTGTTATTTCATTGTATGATACACAAATTAATAATAAACTCTTATTCTCTCCCTAATTCTCTTCTCATTTTCTTGCTAGTAGGCTTGTTACAAAACATTTTTATATCTTTATCATTACATTTACTTTTTCTTCCACTTACAACCACCTTCAAAAAACATTATAAAAATTATATATGATGAATAGTGTTTCTTAAAATTTACTCACAAACAGTAACTTTTTCTCATTCCTATAAACTTAGGACTACTTCATATATAATATAGAGAAGTTAGTTACATAAATGTAGAGAATTTGTTCTGAATGCTCACCTATACAAATGTTGGTCCTAAATTTATGATGATATAAAATTTTATGAATAATTATATAAGGTAGAGATTTTGAGTTAAAGATTTTTAGGCTCACAATTTTAATAATCAAGATTTTATGAATTGCCTTTTGAGGATATTACGAAAGAAATAACAAAAATCTTAAAAACATATAAACGAAACCTTTAAAAGCTATCTGGTTGTTCCTCACATCTTCTCAAGTCATCAGATTGTTTCATTTGTAAATGAAGGCTTCTCATGCATTTGACCCGAATTCACGTGCATGGGTTTAACCGAACCCAAATAGTCCTTAAACGGGTTATGACATCTCATTAAATTAAAAATTAGTGTCACCAAAGATTTGATATGTAAAACCTATAAAATAAGGATATGCTAAAAATTATTACATGATTTTTTAAAGGGATATTATTTATAATTAAGAATCAACTTTATAGTAAAAAATAACACAGATAGCTTTTAAATGGGTTATAACATCTCATTTATTTGGAAAACCCTTTCATCATCAAACACTAAGTGTATTATTAACTTCCTTACAATAAATAAAACTAAAATCCAAAAATATGTATTCACAATATTAGAAACGAAAAATGTAAAGCAACCCTCGTAATACGGGGATAAAAGCTAGTGGTTTAATAAATATGAATGCTACAATGTTACATTCTCCGACATACAGAATGCCTCGTTTAGTGCTAGCTAAGTTTTGATTTCGGTATCTATATTTATATCTACTTTATTTTATCTCTGTTTATTGTTTATACTTGGGATACTTACTAGTGCATCAAATATACGAGGTCATTTAAATACACATGCATACACAAGCAAGTAATCATACTAGAAGTAATACTAATACACGTGACAGTCAAAGGGTTACTCTGTGACATCCGTCATTTTCGGTTTATTTATTTGTATTTGTTTATCTGACCCGGACTTGTATTCGGATCTCTGTCATTAATAAACCACGTGCTTATTAGTATTTTATGCTGTTTAATTTATTTTATATTTGTTTGATGTTAAACATGTTAAACATTCTTAAAAATAATTCATTTTGGCCTAAAAATGTATTTCTGGAAAATTATGGGCTAATATAGCCAAAAATGAAAATCAGGTAAACCAACCCGTCGAGTAGCGCGATGGGGGTGACCATGATGTGGGCGCGTAGCAAGACCAGAGTGTCAGTTCAATTGAGTTTCGCGATTAGGTTCATTTTGACTCGTTTATCCTCAAATCTCTATCCTAACCTTGTCTAATGTTCATATTTTTTACTTTGTAATGTTCCTAGATGAAATTCTATAATAAATCAACAATCTTTGTCCCGGATGAACTAAGTTTAATCTCTAATTCATGATTATCTTATCATTTGTTTAAGTTCATAGTTGGATTACTTCTAAAGTTATGATAAACTCAAAGCTAAATCTGATCCCTATATAAACAAGGTTTATAGTTTGCTAAGCAACTCTCAATCCTCCCTCACTTTGATGAATTTAAGGCTCAATCAAGTTTTCTTCAAGTTTTGGCTTTCAAAAGTCAAACGAGCCTCTTAAGCATCAATCATCTCGTTTTTCTATCAATCCTCAAGTAAGTTTTGGTTTTTATTGTTAGTTATCAACCCTTGAACAAAAGCACTCGTCCAATTTCAATGGATTTGGGTTTCATGTTCAATTGAATCAATTTCAATCTAGGATTTATGTTAATAACTAAATTGGGGCTTTTCAATTACACGATGAATTAACCCGAATTAACTTCTGACTTTTTAATGTTTTATGTTTGTAATTATATTTGAACATGTTGGACACAAATCCGATCTCATAAGCACATTCGGACCGACTACGAACCAAACACTCGCTTAAGTTTTGTTTTCTTTATTTTTATGTTATATCTCAAATTTTATTAACGATTCTTGTTCGGTTTAGTTTAATTTTAATTTTGTAATATTTATTTAAATTTTAGGGCATCCTCAAGTTCGTGTGGTAAACTCGCTTAAGTCGATCTTCTTCTATTTTAATTGTCTTCTTTCACTCGCCAACTTTTAAGGTGAATAAATCGCATCCCTTTTTTATTTTTAAATGTTTTGGGGACAACATGTATTACATAAACCTCATTATTATTTCTCATCCTCAACTACAACCTAATATATTCGTTTACGTGTATTGCTCAATTATTTGCTACATGTAATGTGGTTATTTGTTTATTATTTTATTGTTGGTGGTCTCATCCTCATTAGTAAGATTTTACACCCATATTAATAGCTTGACCTAGTGTTATGATGAATGAATTTTTATTTGTTATTGTTTCAAGTTAATTGTTGTGATTGCACATCCGCATGAGAATTAGTTTTTATTATTAGATATATCAAACTGTGATTTTGCTCACCAACCTTGTTTTGAACAAAAATCACTTTTCATACATGTTGCAGGTTCATATCTTGGATGATTGAAGAGAGAAGCTAGTAGTTATTGGACTTTGGGATATCTATAAACTCAATAATTAACATGAAGTTATTTTGAATTTTGTTATTTGGATAATTTTTTGTTTTGGATATTGTGATGTACATGGATTATTTGAAGTTAAATAATTAGATAATGTCATGTTAATATTATTAGTGTCTTACGAGTTATTGTGCAATCAATCATACCCTGGCATTCCGTCGTAGATAGGAGTGTGAGAAACTTCACCAATAAACTTATATACACAAGCAAACAATCATCAAATATATGCAATCACACATATATAAATATACCTTTATGTGTGTATTCATTAAGAAAAATATAAAAAAAAATATACTACATTTTAACAAAATTTAATCTCCATTTGATTTTGTATTAACATATAAAATACATTATAATTATACCATATTATATATGATTTTAAAAGTCCCCAACATGATGAGACTATAAAAACATGACTTTTTTTTCCCTTAAAAAAAACACAATTTACCCGTAGTTACTATTTGTGAAAACAAAGGTGGATTCGATTAACATTTTCTTTCCCTAGATTAAAGAACGGTGACAATCCTATTGCGATGGATTTCAAATAGTAATAAATATTGACAATTAGTTTTGGAGTTGTATTTATTTGGGGTAGGTTGTTGAATGCCAAACGATAAGTGTTGACCGTGAGCCAATTCTTGGCTTTCACTACACGTACCCAATATCACACCATCACCGATAAGGTGCTCACGAGTCATGCCGCTTTACTTTGGTATTAGTTGGTGATCAGTAATAGTTGTATGAAAAAGTATTGAATGACAAATTTATTAACTGTGTTAGAAAATAAATAAATTCATAAATAAAAAGGTTAACCAACATTTATCAATTTTGACATGCTTGTAGTTGAAGTTTTCATGTGTTTCTAATCTTCATTAACACATATAAACTCTTAACTTTACTAACGATAAAGGTAACTAACTATATATAAAATATTTACAAAGAAACCTAATCAATATATAATAAATAGTCACAAATAGAAATATAATCAGATCTCTAAATCATGACATAAATGACTATAGTAAATGATGCGATGTGGAGTCTATAGAAAAGTTAAAGTTTTCAAAAGTTTTATTTCACACAATATCGAGTTTTAAATTTATAAAAATGATTTTTATCTTAATTATACCACACAATATTGGCAAGAACCAAGTATTTCACACAATATCGGTAAGAACCAAGTATCGATCCACGGACACTCTTGTTTGATTTTTACTACTAAATTGTTATAGTTATTTTAACTGGAAGTAAACATCATAGTAGTTTTGGTTTGACAAGTAAATTTTAAAAGAAATTTAAGAGCATAAATTAAAGACAATATTTTTTAGTTTTTATAGAGATGGTCAAGAATAAAAAGTGTATCTTCTTGGTTAAAACTCCTCTTAACTTGGTTTAGCAATTGATTGTGAAACATTTGATATGATCTTGCTATGGTGATTAAATGTGGGAATAACACCTTATTCCTAAGTTATGTTATTCCATAATAATTGAAGAAAGAAATATGCATAACTTCATGGCATCCGCTAAAACATCATTTTATGTAAACAAATTATTTATACTAAGTATTTATAAGATAACTTACTTTAAATATGAGACAACCCCTTAAATTACTAAGTGAATTGTCCTTGATATTTTAGTAAAAATAACCTTTTTATTATACTTAAAATACCAATTAAGATTAGTTAAGTTGTAAAGGATCAACCTTGAGTTACCAATTATCAACCCACACAACTCTTGGACAATTATAGAACTCATGTAATAACCATCCAAGAATTGATTAAAATAGGTTATGTTGCACACTCACTTGACAAGTAATTAACCTATTTTAGTGGAAGAACCTCAACAATCCGTTTCCACAACATTGCCAACATTCTAATTTTAAGATGATCAACTACTACTAATACTTCATTTGGTCCATGATCATATTAGGATTTATGTTTTTTTCTCAACCAAGCCTTTACAAGAATGGCAGTTCCCCGGCTTATCATCAAGCTCGGTACTCGTGTCTCTTTTAAAGGTTATTATCCAAGGCCTCACAAGAGTGGCAGTTCTCCGGCTAATCATTAAGCTTAGAATTTGGAGTATCTTTTAAGAGAATTTTAACATTCATCATCAAGTGATAATTACAACATAACCTTTACTTATTATAAACCGATCACATGTTTACCCAATATTATTAAACTTCAATTAAGACTCGTTATAAACCAAGATGATACTATGAAAGTTTAGCCAATAGTAAGCATAATGTTATACATCAAAGTTATATATGCAAACATGATCAAATTAGAACAATCTAACCAATTTGGATGACTAATCTTTGATGCTAATGACATCTTCCAAGAGCTTAATCTCTTTGATCTTCAATGTGGAGGATGGGTAATTCCCTTATTAATGGCGGTGAAAGGAGATGAGTGAAGTGGATTTAATGTTATTGAAGGTGTGTTGAATGTGAAAGATGAGTATTCAATTTATAGGCTGATCTGGGAGCTCAGCACAACCTGTGTTGAGTTGGGCACAACCGTGTTGATTAATTTGTTCTATTATATTTAATGCTCGTTGTCAGATGGTATAGTAAGAGAGAGAACACAACCGTGTTGACCTTTTAACACAGCCGTGGTGAGTCCAAAAGAGTCCAAATTTGTCTTTTCTCTTGTACTATCAACATAGGCATGTTTAGGTTAAACATGGGCCATGTTGAGTTTGAGAACCTACTATTTTGTCTTTTTATTTTGTACTTTCAACATAGGGTGTGTTGAGGTTAACATGGCCATTTTGTAACTTCTTGAATTTTGTCTTTTCTTCGTATATTCTTGACATGGTCATGCCTTGATTCACCATAGGGTGTGTTGAGTTTGTTTTCACAGTTTTTCTCCGTTTTTCTTCATATATCAGTTCGTTTTGTTCTTTAGTGCTATATTTACCTATAGATAGAAATTATAAACATTAGTGGTCATTTATTCTAATATAATTGTCAATATTATATTTATTTGGGGATATTTTAGTGCCGAAAAGATGTACAAATTTATATACATCAATAAATAAACAACACCGCCAATCTATATCTGTACTACTTAATCAATAAAGCTTTCATTTGCCACGTGCCATCTAATTAGCTCACTCCTCACTCTCAAAATCCCGCCTTCCACCACAATTACTTTACAATCAGCGCTCATCCCTTACCTGACCCATTCTGACGTTATAACCGATTGTCATCTATACATGCTTTAGATTTTCACTCCTAAACCTTCCTTTCCATTGATACCCTAATCCTTGAATCTTTTACATCTGTTTATTACTAATCTATCTTTTTATATTCTCTCGCTCCATCAAAATCCCTAATCGATCTTTCTATCTGCGATCTATCCTTCAACAACGTTGATACTTGGTTCGACGATTTCAATTTTTTGTTCTACATCTTTATTTAGGTTAGGGTTTATTTGCTTTATGTTTCAAGTGTTGATTTGTTAGATAGTGTTTTCTTTTTATAATCTTCTTCAATCTTTATATTAAAATCAAAATCTTATTTATTTTTTTTGTTAATTACAAATGTATTTAGTTTTTCTTTGGTCCTGTTCATTGACCATTATTTAGGATAAACTTAGGTTTAGATATTTAATAGGTAGAAATATTGATGTATGTAACATTGAAACCACATGAACTAACACAATTGAAAATAATGAATATTTTTGTGATTTTAGAATTCCAGACTTCCTATTGCGAACGGTCTCTCCTATTCTACTTGCCATTGAACTAATATATGGTTTAGTTTTTGCTGTTTTTATTTTTTATTGATTTAAATGTAAGTGGTCGAAATTACTTTTTGTGATGCTTGATGATAATATTTTTTAGATCGGTTAATTACTCGCATTCTCGTGTGAACATGTGAGTCCATGACTCCATGTTTTAGTTAATATTTTTTTGACACATAATTTAATGATTGAAGATTAAAGTATCTGTTGAAAAGCGTAAAGTTTTTTCTGAGACCAAACTTTTATACAGTAGAAACTCTATAAAATAATACACTTGGGACCACCAAAATTTATTAATTAAAAGAGTTATTAATTAATCGATAAATTAATAATTATTAATTTATATATTAATTAATATTTTATTAATTTATAGTAGAATACTTAGTTTACAAACACCTTTCAAGCTTCCACTTAATTATTGTATACAATGCATGTATATCAAATGAACGGCCCAATTTGAAAGAAACCTTCAATCTCCCACCTTATTATGCTTCTTGTGTTCAATGTATCACTTTATGGATATTAAAAATATTTTCTATATAAATACAAGATCAAAATAGGTTAACACAAACAAATCATACACACAACATGGCTTCCCATCTTAAAGGTGTGAAAAAAACAACAATGACAGACAAGATTCGAAGAGTATTATGCAAGCACAACAAGGATAATCTAAATCTCACTCAAAAGCAATTGCAAGAATGGGTTTATAGTAACTATGGTTTGCAGGTGAGTCAAGCGACAATATCGAATACAGTTAAGCGGTCTTTAGAGTACTCAAGAACTCCAGAATTTGATCAAAGAACATGACTTTTGAGAACTCAGATGAAAGTGGTGAAAGCACTCAAGAACTCCAGAATTTGATCAAAGAGTTGGGTTATCGCAATGCAATGGATGTCGAAGATGTTCTGACTCACCCAGAAAAAAATGTAGTTGCACAGTTGTTGACTGATTAAGAAATTATTGAAAGCGTTATTGGAATTAATAAAGATGAAATCGATGAAGAAGATGATGAAAGTTCTACAATGGAGCCCCTTCGCGAAACGAAGATATTAAAGCGGCAATCACATTGAACAATTTCTTGTTAAGCTATAAGAAAACAACACCAGAAGTTCTTACCATGCTAAGGAAAATTAGAGACGAGATTCAAGTGGAAATTGATTTCAACAAAAAACAAAAGACAATTGAGTTATTTTTCAAGAAACCTTCATAAATCATTCATATAATATGCTATAAATAAGGAATTATTAATTTATATTTTATATGGGGTCTAAAGAAATTATCAAAAATGTATTATCTTATAATTTTAGCGAATTATTAATTTAGCACCCTATCCCCGAGTCGGGACCGGCAAAAAATATTATCTTAGAGAGTTTATTAAATAATCGATCGATAAATTAATACTCGATTATTTAATAAACTCTCTAAGATAATATTTTTTGCCGGTCCCGACTCAGGGATAGGGTGCTAAATTAATAATTCGCTAAAATTATAAGATAATACATTTTTGATAATTTATTTAGACCCCATATAAAATATAAATTAATAATTCCTTATATATAGCATATTACATGAATGATTTATGAAGGTTTCTTGAAAAATGACTCAATTGTCTTTTGTTTTTTGTTGAAATCAATTTTCCCTTGAATCTCGTCTCTTATTTTCCTTAGCATAGTAAGAACTTCTGGTGTTGTTTTCTCATAGCTCAACAAGAAATTGTTCAATGTGATTGCCGCTTTAATAGATTCGTTTCGCGAAGGGGGCTCCATTGTAGAACTTTTATCATCTTCTTCATCGATATCATCTTTATATATAGATTAATAATTATTAATTTATCGATTAATTAATAACTCTTTTAATTAATAAATTTTGGTGGTCCCAAGTGTATTATTTTATAAAGTTTCTACTGTAGTATGCCATTTATTATGATGCAATTAAGTTCTCTGATAAACCAGTAATAGTTGTTATAAAGTATTTATTTCATAATATATCAAATGTCATATGGTAGCAAATGCAATTGTTTTAACATTTATGTTTGATTAAAAATAATTTTATTCTTAACAGTAGTAAATTCCTTACTATTATATGAACATCTATAATATATATAAATGAAACTCTTAAAATCTTACATGTCATGATGTGGTCGCTCCCCTTTTATGGAAGTCACCAGATTGCTTGATTTTTAAATGGATGCCTCTCATTGATTTAACCCAAATTCATGGGTATGGGTGTTACCAAAACCAGATAACTCTTAAACGGGTTATAACATCTCATTAAATTAAAAATTAATCTTGCCAATTATTTGATATGAAAATTCTATAAAATAGGATATACTAAAATTTAATATCCAATTTAAAAAGAAAAAGATATTATTCATAATTAATGAACAATTTTATAGTAAAAAACATAAGCGGGTCATGAATCCAGATAGCTTTTAAACGGGTTATAGCATATCATCTATAATATATATAAACGAAAGTCTTTAAAAGCTCTCTGGTTGTTTCCTAAATTTTCTCAAGCCATCATATTGTTTTATTTATAAATGGAGGCTTCTCATGAATTTGACCCGAATTCACGTGTATGGGTCTCACCAAACCCAGATAGCTCTTAAACGGGTTATAATATCTCATTAAAATAAAAATTAATTTTACCAAATATTTGATGTGAAAATCCTATAAAATAGGGATATACTAAAAATTAATATTCGATTTAAAAAAAGATATTATTTATAATTAAGAATCAATTTTACAGTAAAAAAAATAAGCGGGTCATGGGTCACCAAATCCAGATAGCTTTTAAACGGGTTATAACATATCATTTATTTGTAAAACCATTTCATCATCAACCCTAAGTATATTATTAACTTTCTTACAATAAAGAAAATTAAAATCCAAAAAATAAATATTAAAAACAAAAAAATGTAAAATAACCCCTGTAATACGGGGGATAAAACCTAGTATTATATAAACATGCGATATTTATTATATGTTATTTGTCGATTTATGATCAATATAGAAGTAAAAAAAAAAGAATAATTTATCATGATTTTCTGATATTAATATTTCAAAAGTTTTGAACTTCCAAAATTAAATTTGTTAAACTCGTGTTATATATTGGTACCTAACCTAGTATATTATTATATGGGAAAACACTATAAAATAGTAACCAAGTTTCAAGTTTGTTCCAATTAAGTTACTCATATTTTGTTTTGTCCCAATCAGGTCATTAAACTTTCAGTTTGTCTCAATTAAGTCACTTAAATTTCAATTTGTGTTGTAAATCAGAGGGACATCTATTATATTATCGTAAGCGATACATTTATTGATAAACAATAAAAAATGTTGGTTTTAATGACGTTTAAGTTATTTATAAACATATAATATGAAGGGAAAAAACATAGTATTTGAACAATTATTGAAAGTTGAGTGATCTAATTGAGCTTAAATTGAAAGTTGAGTGACCTAATTGAGACACATTGAAAGTTGGGTGACTTAATTGAGTCAAAATTGAAAGTTTAATGACCAAATTAAGGCAAAATAAAATATAAGTGACTTAATTAAAACAAACTTGAAACTTGGTTAAAATTCTACGAAGTTCTCTCTTATTATATCTAATACTATTTTTGCAAGTGAGATATTCACTCTTATACATGTTTTAGGTGTCTTGATGTGACCTGTAAGTTGTAAGCCGTTATATTATTCTTTTTTGGAACAATAGTGCATCTAGCAAATAGATGAGATTTGAAAACAAACTACAGAGAGCATTACAAACTTAAATTTAATTTACACCAAGAATCCAAGTTTCATGCAATCTTATATGGCCTATTTTTCAACCCACATAAACATATTCATCTAGATATATCTTGATTCTTGCACAACCCCACAAATGCCATAATGTTGCCTAGAGGATTGACTGTAACACTTTTTTCATATGATCCGTTTTTAAGGGCACTTTAGGCAACTCCAACACCTAAGCTACTGAGATGGTTAGTTTAACACAAGTTGCAAACACTAGTCCACACACGGATTAACTCGTTAATTAAGTTGTAATGTTAGAAACCATGCGAGTCTTGGGCTTAAGTCTAACTTAGAAATCATAAAAATTGTTCATACTAGACGTCATGTGTGCTTGAATTTAACTTCTTCCTTTCTTGAAATGTTTCTTTACATATGCATCACTATCGCAATTTTCAAAATATAAAAATGTCAACGGGCCTGGTCTAAATCTTGAGCAAAATAATGTGTTTTCATTTGTCAACGAGTAAATATCAATAATGACTCGTGAGCCAATAGGAGAATAGTTTAGAAATTAGTTTGCTTTCAAATTCAAAGGGAGTTTAATTATTAATAAACGGGAGAAAATAAAAGAGGACTAATAAGAGAAAATGACACATAAAGAAGTCATACTTAAAACGGCTTATCCTAAAAAGGGCCCGGACAAAATAAGGTTACTACTAATCAAAGATTTGGGAAAACAAATATAGTTGGACGCTCAAAATCATTATGAAACTTGAATATTTTTTTTGTTTGAATATGAAATTTGTTGGTAAACTCTTTAGAACACAAGATGTTAAGTGTGCATTAAACAAAGAGATTAAAAGAGAAAGACGATAAAATCGATTTATAGAGAGTTCAAATGGATGTTAATTAAGATAAAAATGGTGAAACCAATTTATAGAGGGTTCAGGTGAATGTTACTAATCCACTCTACGCCATCTCCCGAGTTATCCAATTGGCAGCTGCTTCTCAATTGGTTCTCTTAAAACAAAAAGGATCACTGATACAACAAGCATTTCACTATTCAAAATGTAGTGATTGCCTTATATAAACGATTCACTAGTCAAAGGTAGTGTTACCATCTACGTTTCATTGATCTCAAAAGTCAGTCATCACCAAACAACAATGGTGAACCCCTCATAAATCAACGCTAGTGACAATTTTAAGGCCCAATAACGAGAGACCATGGCTCAAGTACGACGAGTTATACTGTTAGGGTCTTACAGGCCCATTAACTTCCCAACTCCGGTTAGGGTTTTAACTTTTAACCACACACTCTCCGTCACCACAACCCACTCACCGGAAAACCATGGTCGCCTTCCAAATCAACGACGTACCATTCAACCTCAACGGCTGGGGCCCACCAGACTCCACCACCACCACCCCATTCTCCCGCTCCCACCGATTGGACCCGATCCAACAACCGCACCAAAAACGCCACCGACTCCGCCGGAGACGACGACCCCACCTTCCATCTCGTCGAAGGCAAACCACTACCACGTCCGAAATGGCGGTTTTATAATAATAATAATAATAATAACCGGAATAATCAATTACCCCAGCGCCGGGATGAAGAGGTGGAGGCGCGTAAACGTGAAGCCGAGAAGCAACGCGCTCGCCGTGACCGCACGTACCATGCACGCGCCGGTCATGATAATAATAATAACTCTAACTCTCGACGAGACGCCGCCGTGTTTAAATCGTCAGTTGATATTCAACCCGAATGGAATATGATTGATCAGATTCCGTTTTCGACATTTACCAAATTGTCGTACAATGTACCCGAACCCGAAGATTTAGTTACTTCCGGGTCGGTTGAATTTTACGACAAGGGTTATGATCGAACGACGCCGAAGAACAAAAGGCGGTTGGAGCGGTTCAAGACCCGGAACTTTTTTAAAGTGACGACCACGGACGATCCGGTTATTCGAAGGCTTGCGAACGAGGATAAGGCCACAGTGTTTGCGACGGATGCGATTTTGTCAACACTGATGTGTGCGCCTTGGTCAGTTTACTCGTGGGATATCGTTGTTCAGCGTGTGGGGAACAAGTTGTTTTTCGATAAACGAGATGGGTCGCAGCTGGATTTATTGTCGGTTAATGAGACGTCGCAGGAGCCGCTGCCGGAGGCGAAGGATGATATTAATTCCGCGCATTCGTTGTCGGTTGAGGCTGCTTATATTAATCAGAATTTTTCGCAGCAGGTGTTGTGTAGAGATGGGGAAAAGGTTAACTTTGATGAACCAAATCCGTTTGCGACTGAGGGCGTGGAAGCGGCGTCGGTTGGGTATAGATACAGGCGGTGGAAGTTGGACAATGACGTGTCGTTGTTGGCTAGGTGTGAGGTGCAGAGTGTTATGGAGGTTAATGGTAATAAATCTTATATGACTGTGAATGCGTTGAACGAGTTTGATCCGAAGTATTCGGGTGTGGACTGGAGGAGGAAGTTGGATACTCAACGAGGGGCGGTTTTAGCCACCGAGTTGAAGAACAATGCTAATAAATTGGCTAAGTGGACTGCGCAGGTGATACTAGCTAGTGCAGATATGATGAAGTTAGGGTATGTGACTCACGTTCATCCTCATGATCATTTTAACAATGTGATACTGGCGGTTGTTGGGTATAAGCCGAAGGAGTTTGCGGGTCAGATTAATTTGAATACTAATAATATGTGGGGAATAGTGAAGGCGATTGTGGATTTGTGTATGAAGTTGAATGAAGGGAAGTATGTGCTTGTGAAGGACCATCGAAGCCGTAAGTCAGGATTTATGAAGTTCCTGTTGATGCGTTTGAGAATGATTATGTTGAAGAGCCGTTGCCGGAAGATGAACAGGTTCAACCGCCTGTTGAAAATGGTCTTAATGTTGAAGGAAATGGCGGTGTGAATGGCGTTGAGACTGAGGAACTTAAATCTGAAGCGTAGATGGTAGCAATTTCTTATTGATAATACACAGCCCGTAGTTTATTTAGTCCATCAAACATCAAAAAACATATTTGCATACAATTTGAACTCAGTTTTCACATGGCTGTTTAGATATCGATTTTATAATTTATATGTTTGATATATTGATTTTAAGATTATGATTTTATTTACAGTTTAATCAACTGTTCATTGTTTCTATGCCTATTTTTTGTTAGTGATTCAAGCTAGATACATTGATTTTATATAGTTTATGACCTCTTTTCTGCTTTTGAATCACATGTTTATAGATGTTATACCTGATTTAAACGTGTTGTTACTTCTACTTGTTATTTTGAAGTATGTTGTAAGCATGTTTTTATATGTGCGCTATATAAGTGCCCTTAACAACAATTGTTCGTTTATTTGTATTTGATCTAAGGAATGGCCTGGTGAACAAAAATTATTTTTGTGATACAACAATGATATGGTTTTATTAAATCGTGTGTAAACCTGTATATATGACCAACGTGCTATTATTAATAATATTAACTGCTATGCTTTACTTGCTTAATTAAGAATCTTATTATGCGATTCTGTAACAAGTGTTTCATTTGTAACAGGTCCTCATTTTGGAATTTGAGTTGCAATGTTTAGCTGCTGGCTTTTCGGTGATGTTTTTGGGTGCAGGCCTCAAAATTTTCTTTTATATTTTTGCGATGACCCGTTTTGTCATATGCTATGGATCTAGTTGTTTGAGGTTATATTGATGTTCCCTGAGTTTAGAAAATGGTCAGAGCCTTCTAATCGACATTAATCTTCATAAATCAATCATATCATTTTATGTATAGTTTGTGCTTGAGAGATGAAGTATGGTTTGTGTTTGGCGGACAACCTTCGGGAGAGTAGAGTTAAAACTTAATCCAAAACGCTAATTACTTAAAAAACAAACACTAAAAACAGAAGACTGCAGCCATAAGCCTAACAAAAACCAACACAGAAAAAACATAACACGAAAACCTAAGGCTGCACCTAATCACCCAATTGATCAGTAAGGATCTATGATCCTGCTAGGGACGCCCAAACACCTCTTAATATGCCCCGTGTAGGGCTATACGGGGCGTATTGGGTCCCCCAATATGACTCAATATGCCCTTTATAGCTAGCTCTATACAGGGCATATTCGGGGGTGCTTTAACAAAAAGGGGGTGTCCCTAGAATTCCCTTTATATAACCTTTCTTTGTAAATATTAAAAGGCATGAGTTATTTCCACACCATGTAGGTTATTTGAACACCAGGGACGTCTATATATAGCTCGTGTAGGGGCTGGGCTGTATGAGCCGTATAGATGCGGAATTTTTGTCATTTTGTGTTGGAGAGTGTCAGTTGTTTGAAGCATATACGACTCATATAGGGGCTATATGCCCTGTATAGACTGAAAAAATTGTCATCATGTCGCCTTTGAACATATGTAAGGGCTATATGACTCGTATAGCCTCTATACGAGCAGTATAGAGTTGTTAACACACCAGGGGGTGATGTTTGAATATAACGACCCTATTCAAATCTTACGAAATCCGAAGGAATCTCTATGGTTGGATAAAACTTAGGTCAACGCCCAAGTCTATTGTTTGGTAAACTTTCATTTTTCTTGTTCATAGCTTATGTTTCTAATGAGGTTGCGCTAACGTACTTGTATTTTCGTTTTATGTTCACTATTCGCGTCTAATTATATACTATGGGTATGTTTAGTAAAACTAGCTGGTGGCTAGAAACTGGAAGCTGGTGGCTGGTAGCTGGAAGTTGTAAGCTGGTAGTTGTAACTTTTTAGATATATTTAGGTGTTTGGCAGAGTAACTGAAGCTTTTAATAAAACTAGTTGGGCGCCCGCGCGGTGCGGCCGAGTGCGCGCGCAACCTGACATCAACCGCATAATCAGTGTCGGTATGTGATTCACTTGATAATAGTGCACACATAACCCGATTGCAAACGCGTAATTCGTGCAAAGGTAGTAAGCGTGTAACCGGTGGCGAAAATCGAGAAACAAAACTGAAATATACAGTAATTTCAAATATATAATTTTTTAAACCAACCTCTTTTGATCTGAAACCCTTTCTGATCCGGCACCGTTTTAATCTTAAACATGTTATGACCTGGCCCCTTTCGACTCAAAACCATATCGACACAAACCGAACTACATTAACCCTTTTTGTGTCGACTCGTTCCGACGCTAATTTGGTCTTACACATGACCCGTGCTCGTCTGACTCGATTTGTTGTCAATCATAACCGGTAATTACGTAGTATACTAATTTTTTGAAGTTAAAAAAGTATAGCAATATGATACTCAAATTAAAGAGAATAAAATGTTCTTTTTTATGATGCAATTTGTTCAAAAAAAAATATTAACGTTTGAAAAGTTATAGTCTTTTAAAGAGTCATCGGGTAATTAGTTTTGAATAAAGGTAAAATATGTAACTATTATAAAAATTAACAAAAGTTGATAAAATTTCTGGTACCAAACTTATAAATTCAATTGTAAAAGCTTCTAGCTTTTCTTAAACGCTACTACTAATAGCGTTTAAACATGGAGCTTTTTCTCTAAAGTTAAAAGCTTGAAGCTTCTTCCACCAAACAAATCTTTTTATTGAATATGAGTTTTTTCTTAAAAGCTTGAAGTTTGAAGCTTTTAAAAGCTCCTAAAAGCTCTTACCAAACATACCCCATGTCTTTTGATTAAGTAAATAAAAAAGAAATAAATTAATATTGTATACAAATTAATAATAAAGTTGAAGGAGCGGTATAACGCCTCAACGGCTAGCCAGTAACCACAGTAGCAGAAGGCCTTCTCTATTCAAACACCCATTTTGCTATTTGGACACCTTGTCCCATCTATACGAGTCGTATAGCTCATACTACTCGTATAGGTGGCAGCTTTTTGTCAGTATTCGTTGACCAGTTAATACGAGAAGGCCTATATGAGTGGAGGCCTATACGAGTTGTATGAGCTATACAAGACAATTTGAATTTTCATGAGTGGAAGCCATACGAGTTGTATGGGCATACGAGATGAATTTTAAATTCTTTTCTACCGACATTAGTAGCATTTATTTGTAATAGATAAAATTGATTTTTTTTCAAACGCAAATACGAGTACTATTGGCTACGTGACTTAAATTATTAAACACTAGAAATTCTCACTATAAAAAACACTTATGCTACAACGTTTTTAAAATAAATATTTTATCGGATTTTTCTTATGATTAACTGAGAAATCAATTATTTCTCGTCTCATTGAACATATGGAATACTCTACAACATTCTAAACTCGTTTATAGCTTACTTTACACAACTGAATATTAATTATTTATTTTTTAATTAATTTTTTATGAAAAATACAATACTAGTTATTAAAAAAAAATAAACTCTTAGATTTTCAGTCTGTTTCTCTCTTTTTTTTTTAATTTACACCACTATGTCATGTCATATAATTAACGGTGGAATCTTGTTTCGTGTTAAATAATTTTCAGAATATTATATTGTGTCAAATAATTTTCATCATGCGAACCCGTGAGAATCTCGGTACGTATGAAATTATTACCCTATCTGTACAAGTCGTATAACCTACACTACTCGTATAAAACTAGTCATACACATGCTCTTTTAGATTATACTACTCGTATAAGTATTTCGTCAGGTCAAACGCCGTTTGAGAAGCTGGTATGTATGATTTGAAAAGGGTGCATAAAGATTAAAAATAACTCGTATAGGCTATACTAGTCGTCTAGTGGGTGTATGGACAGTATACGAGTAGTATAGGCTATACTACTCGTATAAATATCAACATCGTCTCGTATAAGTCATACGACTCGTTTAAGAATTTGGTCAAACACCTTTTACAAAAAGATGGTGAGTGTCAGAGTATGGAAGTCTATACGACTCGTATAAGCTATACGAGTCGTATAAAGGGTGTCTGAATTTTGAAGGTGAGTGTCTTATTAGCAGAACCCTAGCAGAATTAACCACGGTGATTTCAAATATTTAACCGTTGTAAAGTGGTGTGAAAACCCTAAAGTGCCCCCACTCTGTAGGGGTAGCCTGCAATAAAGTTTGCAAAACTACAAAGCCTGCTTCTCACACACCTGTAGGCTGTAGCCTTCTGACCACTAGAACCGTGCACAATACTCAATAAATAATAAAATAAATAAATAAATACCTTACATAGTTATGTATGAAACCCCGTTAAATCAATTATTTACAGTTTTTACCCTCAATGGTTGATTTAAGTATTTAACAGTTATTTGCGAGTCCCATTTTGATGGCCAAAACAAATTTGAAAATCTGAATTTATATATCGAAGATTGCTAAGCTAAAATTGATATTGAAAGGATATCTTTGAATTACCTAGAATGAATTTATGAGTGGTTGTTGCAATAGACAAACAACAGCTGTCCAAGTCATCAGAACACGTCTCGTATTTGAATTGGATGGTTTGAGTTTTCACCACCCGTTAGTTGAATGCTTTTAGTTTATCAAAAGATGAGAGCACGATCGTTGTACTCTTACCCTTAATTTTAAACTAGGTAGCAAGCCCTCCACGTTGCGACGGCTGGCACGAATTCGGTTGGTATCGGTTAGGTTCGCACTGTTACAAACATTAAATCCAAAACACAAAATAGTAAAACACCCAGAACACTCGTATAACATATGATACGAAAAAAAAATTAACATATTTAAAACAACGTTTATTCGGTCGGTAAAACACGGTTATTGTAACGGCGAATCAACATGAATTTTGTTAGTATCGGCTATTTTGTTACGGTTCAGAACTAAACCCAAATAAAAATTCCGTCAAATTAACATATTTAAAATAAAAATATGAGCGTTACGGTGGCGAGTCGACGCGACTTCGGTCGATGTCAGTTAATTCATTACGGGTACAAAAACCAAACCTAAAAGCTAAATTCATCATATTATCATAGTTAAAAAAAATAAACAAATAAAACATACTATAAAACAAAACTAATAAAAGAACCTAATACAACATAGTGAGTACACACAATATCTTAAATAACAAAGGAAAAACATAGTGAGTACACACTATATCTCAAATAACAAAGGAAAAAAAAAAGATCGAAGCTTCTGCTGTGGAGGCTCGAACTCAAGAGGATGCAAAGCACAAGTTATTTGTAAGGGTAGTCATTGCCACTAAACCTAAGCAGATTGTTTAAAAAAGTAAATTTTTAAAAGGCAAACAAATAGCTTTAAAAAGTTGTGACACCAAGCTTTCCTTTTTATCTATATACTAGCTTTTAAACCCGTGTATTACACGGGATTTGTCAAATAATAAAAATAAATAAAGTCTGTTATTAGAAAGAAATGAACAAAATTAAAGGTAAACAGAAAATAAAATATGTTACAAATAATAAGAAGTCTAAAATCTTAAATTTAAAATTCGAGAAAATCTCTTTATATACAATATCTGACAAGATTGTTTTGACTTATTACCCATGTATAGCTATGATGAATGAGATGAAAGATAAGAGCATTCCCAACCCATTCCTCAAAATTATGTGAGGATGGTTTGTAAATTATAGGATGGGGTTGTGAGTAGAGGAGAGAGAAAACTTACATGAGAAAGTTAAATTTGAGGTTTTATCGTAGATACTGTATAGTTTTTTAATATTTTCTTAAAGTAGTTGTGAATGAAAGAGAGAGAAAATATAATGATAAAGGTATAAAAATTATTATTTAATTAAACATGAGAGAGAAAATATAGTGTTTTTTAGTGTAATTATATGATATATATGGATATAGGGTAGGGAATGGGCTGGGAATGCTCTTAGAGAATTAAAAGAAAATTCTTAACTTATTTGTCAAAATTGTTTTGACCCATGACTTATGCATAGAAAGGATAAATAAGATGAGAAATTAGAGAATTAGAAAAAAAAATTATAATCCATTTGCCAAAATTACTTTGGCCCATGACACATGGATAGCTATAATGAATTAGATGAGATTAGAAAAAAAATTATAACCCATTTGTCAAAATGGTTTTGCCCTATAACCTATTGATATATAGAATGAATGAGAAGAGAGATTAGACCAATAATGAATGTGAGATTGTCACATCATGCTCATTATTTTCTTTTATTAGTATTGTTAGATAAGATGTTAGATATAATAAGATCATCTTCGTCATAGGAAATTATAGGCTACGTTGTCTTCTTGCCCTCTTAGGCTATGCACTATGGGCGCGGAATGAGGGGGGAGAGGGGCGCGGTGGGCATGAAACACCGTAGAGGGGCGCGGTGAGGTGGGGCGCGGAGAGGGGAAGGGTGGAGGGGACGATGGGCGTGGTGGGGGGCCCACCACTAACGGTCACTAGCCGTTTAAAAAAAATTAAAATTAACATTTCTATATAAATTCAAACGTTTTTCTCAATTTTACTCAAATAACTTTCATATTCACACCAAATTTAACCATCTTCACAACATTCATCTTCACACCAAATTTAACCATCTTCACAACATTCATCTTCACACCAAATCATGAATCCTAACTCGAACCCGAACCCGAACACGGGCTCAAGCTCAACACCGAACCCAAACCCGAACCCGAATCAAAACCCGTGGGATCCGAGTTGTATGTGGTGGGCTAGTTTGCAGCAAATAACGTCGACCTTAGCAACCCGTTCTATGCAAACCAACAACGACCGACGATTCCTCCACCCATGCCACCGTTTACCCCCGATATGTTCTTTCGGGCACCAATGCCGTATACGTCCTCGCAAGTACCACAAACCCAAATACCCGAAACGCAAGTACCCGAAACGCAAGTCCGGCGTCCAAAAAGAAGTCATAAAAAAACAGAACCCGGGTGACGTTTGAACAACCGAAAAGGGCGACGACATATGTGGGAAGCGGACGAGGTAATGGCGTTAGCCTTAGCGTGGATCGACTCTTCCGAAGACTCGATTCAAGGTATATTATAAAAATATTTATATGTTTTCCATGTTATATTTTTTTTGTTTACTAATAGACAGAATTACAAATTTTGTCCTTTAAAAAAAGCCAAATTACGGTTCGTGTCCTTTTTTTAGTTTCCTAACAGGCGGTGTACTTTAAACCTTTTTTTCTACACGTTATGTCCTTTACGTTAACTGGGTTAGAAAAACTCAGTTAAATGCCCTCACGTGAGACGCATGTGAGGGCATTTTTGTCTTTTCGTCTACCCTGCAACTTCTTCTTTAACTTAACCTACCCCTCAGCCCTTTCTCTTCCCAAAAACTCAGTACAATCTCCGGTGAACAATGGCTTCAGCTCCGATCAAGATAAGCAATGAACAAACTCCTGATCTTCAAATCACTTATGAACTGAAACCCTCCAAATCACCGGTAACCGATGTGACTCCTGTGGCTCAGCTTTTGATGTCTAAAACCTCGCCCCCTGCTCCGTTAACACCTTCGGTTGCATTATCGGTATCTATTCACTATTTATTATTAGTTTGCAAGTACAATTTGAGTTATTGGTGGTTGGATCTGCTGTGCTTTTAGGGCAAACGCAAAAGGTTGAAGCCAACCAGATTTGACTTTGCTTCCTTTAAATCCAAGAAGAAGAAACACCAACGCTTGATTTCAAAGCATAAGGTTTGTAATTTTGTTTTATATATTGTGAATTTGTGATGTATAAACCCCCAAATATGGAATTGAAATGTATTGGTTGGTTTTAATCATTTTATTCATAGTGTACGTGGTTCAGTTTTTATAGAAAAGAGAATGATAACTGATTGATTATTTTTTGTTTACAGGCGGAACATGATCCTTCGAGAACGAGTTTGAGGTCGGTTTGGGTACAAATACGCACCAAGTTCTGTACTTTAATGGGTCGAGGAGAGTATCGCGGGAATGACTCCGTCTACAACAAATGGAAGTCATTATGCACACAAATAACCGACTTCACAGCCATTCACACCCACGTTGTGAACAACAGAAAAAGCGGCATGGGCGATGCCGATGTGTTGGAGGCATGCTTAAAACAATACAAAGCGCTTTATAATAAAGATTTTAGCATGTTGGATGTTTGGAGACAATGCATAAGCTCGCCAAAGTGGCATACGGTCCCGACATCATCACCACCGCGACCGTCCAAACGGTCAAAGACAACGTCTACTTCGGCCGATCAATCACCATCACAGCCCATATCCGATGGTCGTTGTTAAATTAATCTAAACGAGTTGGATCCGGAATTAATTTTTGACGAACCGGATGAGTTGCCACGACCGGTAGGAAGAGATAAAGCCAAGGCGGCGACTAGAGGTGGAGGATCTTCGTCCAGAACCACATCCTCTAAGAGTTCCGACACGAGCTCGCATCTTGAAAACTTGGAGCGAAGGCTAGCCGAGATTGCCAACATTAAAAAACAAAAACAGGAGGGCCTCATGAAGGTGCACGAAGAAAGAAAGGTGATGCTTGCGGAATACAAAGCGATGCACCAAGAGCGAACGAAACAAAAGGAACTCGAGCTCATCACAAAAGATCTATCGCATCTAGATCCTATGTCGCGGGCGGTGATGGAAAAAAGAAGAGGAAAGATATTGGCTAAATATGCAAACGAGGACGAGGACGACGAGCATTAGTTATATTTTTATTTTTAGGTTTTTTTTTATTTGTAGGGTTTTTATTTTTATTGGTTTTTTATTTGTATGTTTTTTATTTTTATTTGTATTGGTTTTTTTGTTTTATAAAAAAAAAAAGAAAAAATGTTGGGCTTCGAAGCCCCCTCACCATAGAGGGGCATTATGCACTGGGGGCTTTGATGCCTCCAGTGCCCACGTGGCGCTGTAGAGGGGTTTCGAAGCCTCCCACCATAACACGTAGCCTTACTGTTTTTAAGAACTTCATTATACAGAGGCTGAAGAGATGACGTGGATTAGGTGCCCTAAATTAGCTTACGTTTCACTTTGTCACCATGAATATACAAATTAACAAAATACCACTTAACATTTTTACCTTTACGCTAGCATTCAAATCCTCCGCCATGTAATAAATGTGACATGTCGAGAAATAAATTTTTTTCTCATTAATTTAAGAATTGTTGTTAAAAGAATATAACGTAGCATTCAAGATATGCCATAATAACAACACTCATAGCTTGTTAACATTAAACTCTAAACCTTCAACCTAAACTTTTAACATAAAAGTTATAACAAAATAGCTTTAATTATAACAACATTTATTTCTCTAAAACAAAATAGGAAGTTACAATAGTTTTGATATATTTACCTTTTTTTTAAAACAAAATAGCAAGTTACAATAGTTTTGATATATTTACCTTTTATTTTTTTTTAACACTTTAGTTGCTTTTTAAAATAACCTTTTACATACCCATGACTTTGTGATTGTGGTTAATGGATAATTACCCCCTTCAAAATGAACGGTGGCGAAGTTTGGGCTTCGTCACGGTGGTGATCGAAGTCACAGATTTAAAAATTTTCGGGTCGACGATTCGGTTTGTGTCTGTGGTTCGGTTCGGATATAATATGATATCTATATATCTAAGTTTTTTTTCATTCATTCAAACGATTGTTCTTACAATAAAAAAAACTAGATAATTTTTTAACCAATGGAGACCTAAATTATTCATAATAATGCGAGAGCCGAGAAAAAGTTAGAAGAAGAATTACAAAGCAGCTCGACGATCTTTAAGATTCTTGAATTCCTTAATTATGGATTTTGAATCAAATGTTTCAGCAATTTCTTTTTCTATGTAAACCACCAAGCTATTCATGAGATACTCATCTGACATCTTATTGCGAAGGCGATTCTGAATATTTTCATTGCTGAAAACCCCCTCTTTGTTGTTGTAGTAGAAACTGGAATTGTCAAGATTAGCCGAACCACTCTATCAACCAAATAGTACGTCTCATATTTATGAGTTTCCACAAGACTTTTGCATAAATAAAAAATTCTTGAAAACACCACTTAGATTGGTATTCTTTGACATTTCAAAATTAAAATTCTGCAATTGATATTGTAAAAGAGTAATTTCCTGCTCCCTAATCCATCCCTGTTATAGCCTCCCTCAATTTGAGTTACGTTTTTTACTATTCGACTACTATTTTGTAGGGCTGGCAATTGGGTACCTGTTAAATACACGATAAGACCTGTTAAGCAAAAAAGTGCGGTATGTGATTTTTTAATTTTCTTAAATAATTGAAATTAGTAGGCTAGACTCCATCATATCCCCTTATTGGTACATGAAACTTAAAACTGTCTTATAGTCATGACATATAAAGTAGTTAAACGAGTCGTATTTGTGTTTGATACTTGTGTTTAGCGCGTCGCTCCATACCTGTTAAACCTGTTAAGACATGAATTGCCAGCCCTACTATTTTGTAACTTTTGTTTATAAAAATTGTGAGGTTTTATAAAAAAAATCAAATAATGGGGTATTATATTTAAAAAATAAAAAAAGCAATGGTGACCGTTAGTATTTTGAAAAAATAAATCAGGGTGACCGCGCTTAATACCTATAAAATATTTCAGGAAAAATCGTGAAATTTACCAATGACAGTGACCGAGGCCACCCCGAATCCTAAAAAAACTTCGCCATTGAAAATGAAGGTAGTGATTTCGGATCTTTCCAAGTGCAAAATTAGTGTAATATTAGTTGAAAACTGTTTATTAAATAAAACAACCTCTAAAATGTATTTATTTTAAAAAATTGAGCAGTGTTTTTTGGAAATCTTGTTTAGCTTAGGCCCACCCATAAAAAGTATGGTAAAATGTCAATATTACCCTCCTTACAATTCCTGCATAAATATCACCACCAGCTTTTCACCATTCACCAACACCTCAAAAACACTCCAAAATGGGTTTTAAAACTTTACTCTCACTTCTACTACTAACCTCTTGCTTCATGGTTAACACCTTTGGTCATGACACTGATGACACCATCAGCTGGACTCAGTCTCCACACCACGCACCATCATACCAACCGGTCGCATCACCCGCACCTCACCACCATCACAAACTAGCCTCTCCTCCCACTTCCCACGCGCCCACCAAGGCCCCGGTTCACGCTCCGGTTCACCCACCCACCAAAGCACCGGCTCAGCCACCCACCACCTCACCGGCACCAGTACTACCGCCGCTGCCGCCGAGAAAACTGGTGGCCATTCAAGGTGTTGTTTACTGCAAGGCTTGCAAGTACACGGGGATTGATACACTCATTGGTGCTAAACCACTTCAAGGTATATTATTATTATTATTATTATTTTATAAAAATATGCATGCATTGTAAAAGTGAAACCACTACATTGTTGGGTTGTACTGTACAAGTCAACGTGTGGAGAAGTATGGTGCAACTCGTTTATGCATCTGGTTGCGTTATTATGATGGCCCGTACAACTAACTTATGCATAAAAATTTAAGAATGTGTGTAAAATGTAAATATATAACGTACAAGTTGTTATGCACGCTATCGTTTTTGTTGGTCTGTGGGTACAACCCATCAATGCACTGTTGGGTTTTACCGTTTTGTACTTTCCATTTTTCAACACAATGTGGGGTGGTACTGTACTAGTCCATAATGCATAAAATATAGTTTTCAATTGTGTAGTATGGTACATTGGGACTCTAGAAGACCCATGTTTTAAAAACCGAATATTAAACAGGTTCTAGAACTTAAAAGACGTGGTAAATAATATAAAATTTTATTTATGTATATAAATCAAAACATAATATAAATATACTCTATATATTTTTGTGACGTTACAGTTTGAATAATAAATATAAGATTTAACTAAATAAGATATAAAGACAATGTGTCAAAAAAAAATATTTTGATGCAGTGATGAGTTGTACCGTGCAACTTAGCAGTGCATAAAAACAATGTGTTAAGTAAAAAAATAATTGAGGTACATGGTACAAGTGATGAATGCACACAAATGGCCACACCATGCTTTTTCTTGATAAAAACAAAATATAACGTTACCAGGATACAAGCGATCAATGCACAAAACTGCCACACCATGCTTTCTCTTGATAAAAACAAAATATGAGGTTATCAGGGTACAAGTAATCAATGCATGAAAATAGATTTTGAATTTATTTGACCATGACAGGAGCTGAGGTGCTATTAACATGCAACAACACAAAGTACCCACTGAGGGTCAAAGGTACAACTGACAAAAACGGGTACTTCTTCATCAAGCCACCCAAGACTTTGACCACTTATGGGTCCCACAGGTGCAGAGTGAGCCTGTTAACCTCATCCATGGCTACATGCAACAAGCCAACTGACCTTCATGCTGGGGTCAAGGGGTCTTTGTTGGTCCCTAGCAAGAAGCCACCATTGTCGAGCCCGGATGCGCACCCACTTCCCTATGATGTGTTCACTGTGGGCCCGTTTGCGTTTGAACCATCTTCTAAAACTCCTTGTAGTATGGAGGAGTAGTTTAGTGTTCGAGAGCGTGGTCTTTGAAGTTTTATTATTTTAGTTTTAATCTTAATGTTTATGATGTATGGACTTATTGTAATTTGTAAGGTGCCATTTGGTTTCTAGAAGATGAAAATCTTGATGTTATCTTTTCATCATCATCGTACTCAGTATATCCCACCAATAGCAATGCTATGGTAGGGTCTGAGGAGGGTAAGATGTAGACAGCCTTACCTCTATCCCATAGGGATAGAGATGCTGCTTCCGGTGAGACCCCCGGCTCGATAGTAGTTTTGCATCAAGCCTTGGACATAAGGCACATAGCACTCAATCATCGGGACACCGGCTGATCGGTGCATGTGCCCTTGTCTTTCGGCTATCAACGCCGCCACATGATGCCTGATTAGCCTTCCGCCACTTTTAACGTTATTTTCACGAGATTAGTAAAATAACGTCAAAATTAGTGCAATTTTACTTTTGCCCACCCGAGGGTTCACACATATATACATTATATGCGCGCACAGTGTGAAATTGAAATTGCTATATGTCCTTTGTTGTGGTTATTATTTTGGTTTTAAAATGAATCTTACTAACATAGTAAAACGTGATTGTAACAAGCTGAACTTAGAGCATGTTTGGGATTAAATGTGAGAATGCTTATTGATGATTTTAAAAACCTAATAAGTTAAAATGTGTTTGTTAATAAATATTTTTCAAACTCAATCCCAAACACGCTCTTAATATTGAAAATGCACAAATCAAAATTATAAAAATGTTGGATTGAGTTTTGGCATGTAGTTGTAAGGGACTAAACTTGTTCAAGTAATCAGTTATCATAACACGAGCTAGATTGTGCTCTCAATTTTAGTAAGTGGAGAATGTTGCGCAATACCATTAGCAATGATTAATCTTGATTTTTTTTTTGCATGATTCATTCGCTAAGTCATCAATCAAAGTCAATCAAAATGATGGTACCTAATATGAGAGATAGATTGCTTGTATACATTGCGAAGTACCACTTGAGTGAGAAGTTGGTGCTTCTTGTAATTCTATCGATCTTTTGAACATCCTTATTTCGTTAATAAAACCATCAATGCATATCGTTATCTCTCTGTATGTGTTTGAATGAGTTATGAGCTAGTGATACGCACTATCTAAATTTCTTAAATTGTTAAATTGTAAACTCAAGTATTGACTTGTCACTTCTGCCATGGATACACAAAGAAAATGAATGCTACGTGAGCCCATGCCAACTATGTATTGAATTTTGTCCGGTGAAAATACGTTTATTAACGATATGTGAGTGAAAAGTTGATGCTTGACCGATACTTAACATACAACATGACATTTACTCTAAACTGATAGAAAAAAGGTTTGTATGTAAGGAAAAACTGATATTTAATAGATTGACGGTAGATGCATGTCATTGTGATATAACAACGTAATTATAATCAAACACGAATATAAAAATGTTACAAGAAATTACTATATTTGGTATTTCCTGTACTGTTAAAAGTTTTATCACATTGTTTCACCATTTTTGTTAATTTATGTTAGGTTCAAAAGAATAGGCAATAATAATGGAGGTAGATGAAGATTAATGTCTCCCTAAAGGAAAGCATGAGCATGGGTGGAGACCATTTCTTTCACAACTTCCTATGGAAACTTTAACATCAAAATGTAAAAAGTAATCGAAAAATGTACAACTAAACCATGTAAGATTTGATATACCTAGTCACAAGATGAATGGGCTTCTCTTTATTTGTCTCACGTACCTTGTCCCACTCAACTTTTTTAAATTCAAAGTGAACCATAGTTCCCAAGAAAAAAACCAGGAAATTGTTGGTAATTGATTCCCTTGTAGTTGATAAATCTGCTAATTAAAAGATGGGTTTAGTATAAAGTTATTTGATTAAAATACTTTAATCCCGTTATAGTGAAAAAGGTCTCAATAAATCTATAAACAAAATATTTTGACACATAAAAAATCAAGCAATTCACAGGAATTGAAACAACTTTCCTACATTTATAAATTTTTGATTAAATGCAACCATTTTTTAAGAACCAATCATGATAACAAAGATAACTACTTTATTTATACATGGTAATTACTCTAGTTAAATGAACTAACCAGTCTACAAATAAAACAACTATTATTACAAAATGTAATTATTTGTATACATATAGTAACTATGTATGAGTAGCGTAATTACTCTTATAACTCGAGTAATTAGTTTTTTAACTAGAGTTTTTTTTAATAAATAGGGTCATTATTTATAACCAAAGTAATTATTTTATACGTAGAGTAATCAAGTCGATAAAGTTATAGTTTTGCAACACCTAGTTCAATTTGTATGCTTCGTATGGCATTTACACTTTGTATGTTAACTGCCCCCTCTGTGTGTGTGTATTTGACAATAGCTTGATTGTTATAAAGAAGTAGATTTCGTATAATATCATCCCAAGGCTGTATGAGTGACACAAAACCAACGAGAGGAATGAGAGGAAAAAAGTTAGAAATTCATGGTATTGGATGACCACATACGGAATCTATGAGGGAGAGTAGACCATACATAATCACTTTATTATAAGTTTATACCTTTTCAACTAGGTTGGTACAAATACCATATAAGATGCTTACTTCATGTCTTTTCTCATCAACGCCTCTCTTTCAATAAAACACGCAACACCTTCGAGTCTTGCTGAACGACAAAGGTCTTTGTTAAGTTAGTCATTAAGTTAGTAAGATTAGAACAACTTCTAGGCACATATCAACCTAACATAAGACAATGATATTTAAACTTTTTAACATCTTCAAAGTAAAAAATGTTGTTAGTGTGTTCTTGAAAACTAGTTAGTGTTAATTGGTGCAGCGAATTACTTTACCATGAAAGTTATATGTTATGTAACACTCGGTAGTTCTTAAGTCCCCAACATTGTATCACTATTATATATGCATCGTATTTCTCATTATTCAAACAATATATTGTGTAGTATTAATGAGAGTGTAGGTTGATATCGTCTAGAGGTATAACAAATTGACAATTACCGACTGAACATATCTGCCGGTAATTACCTAGGGATCTCCTATGGCAAGCAATAAGACCGAAACATAAAAATGCACCTTAAGATCAATTACCAACGAAATTTCTGCTCGTGGTTAAACCAACAGTTAATGACAGATTAATTACGAACACGTTTAAGAATTGTATAGTTTCATCGTTTTTGGATGGAATAGCTTGCCGATGGATGGTCCATCTGTAATCCGTAGCCAACTTTGAGGATAAGATTTTCAATTGGATTCACACTAAAGTTCTCAGTTGTTTTTCAATGTAGGCACTTTTCAATTAGATTCTCAATTAAACTTTTTAGTTGTTTGTGACTAAAACTTGCTACAAATAACAACAAAATGCAAAATTATGTTTGGGCCACGTTTAACCGGCTACAAGGCCATTTTACTTTATTGGTTCGGGCTTTAGAAACTGGTCCACTACATTCTTATTGTTAAATTTATGTTTTTATCTTTGAAAGTTACTTAGTTACTTCCCAGATAACTATGTGGAATCATGGTCCAGTGTCGATCGTGTTGGCTTGATTGGTTACGAATTGTCGAGTTGAATTCTTTAACCCTAACCCGGCTCATATACCTATTCGTATCGCACTTGACCCACTTAAAATCGTGTTGTGGCCGGGTTGTGTTCCAGGTTGACTCGTTTGATGTTTATTTATGAAATAAATACTGCCTAGTGACTTAGTAGCAATTTAAACATTTAATTCAACCGAAATGAAACATTTTTGTAATAATTGTTTTTGTTTATTTATTATTTTTATTAAAACGGGTCCATTACATTCCTTTGGACTACAAGACTGAAAGAACAAGAAAAAAAATAAAAAATCAGAGACTTAAAGAAATCTTTTGGATTAAAAACAGAAATTTGAGCAAACCTCACCTAAAGTAGTATTTAACAATTAATAGTACTTAACAGTTAACACTAATGTTTATTACATGAGCGGTGAGCCTATGTCAGTTTGGGCCCAGTTTAAATTGGTAACACAGCCATTTTACATCACTAGTTGGACTTGGGGCTAAAGAAACCTGCCCATTGCATTCTTGTTTACTAAATTTACGCTTCTAAGGATTTTCATATTAAAAAAATATAATAGTTTAGTTTTCTATGAAATTTGCTACGTACGTAAAATAAACAATGATATAAGGTTTGGACTAAACCCATTTCACTTAAATCAAGTGACCAATTTTCAAACAGTTTTCTTTTAAGGATTATCTTTTCTCTCACTTGTAGCCATCCAAATTATCATCTCTGCAAATGATATTATTTTATCCTTATCACAAATTTAAAGTTAAAAGTTATGGATTCTTAACGAAAACATAAATTTATAAGATGATTTCTATAATTGTTTTAAGAATTAGCAATCTTTAGTATTCCTTTAATAGGGTTTAACTACGTATGTAGTTACATAGTATTTTATCCTGTGATCAATGTTGTAAAAGTAAGTGTCTAAGGCCGAGTACTCCCCGAGTACTCGCTACAAGGTATGGCATCGAGGAGAGTTTTTTCAACTCCGCCTAGTTACTGATAATCGATCAAAAGTGGTCAACCCTAGCCAAAATTACATCTAGTCGGTTAACTTGGGCCGATTTTGACTTAAAAAGAAAACATGATTCATAGTTACATAATATTATAAAAAAATATCACTTTTTTTTAGTTAATGATTAGCAAATGTTAGAATAATTTAGTATTTGAAAATATATATTCTCTTATTTATATCGATATTCAACTTATTTTGTTATAAATATTAGCATACTTATGATATTTGACATATATTTGTTAGGGCTCGGATTTTCGGTATCCTTAGCAAGCAATATGTTCAGGATAATTCCATGATATGGTATCCTCCAAGGTAACAGGTATCCTAGATGTATTGTATAATTAACGGATTGTTTGCTCTCCTTCCTTATTTACCAGGTCAAAGGACGTTATCGTGATTGCCTAAAGACCCGGACTTGCAGCTAATAGATCGTGATAAAAAAGGAAACGCGCTTAATGGGGAATTAATGGCTAGTTAGATTCAGTCTTTTATTTTCTTAATTATAGGCCTTATTGTTAGCTTCTTTTTATTATAAATAGAGCTAGAACCGGATCATATCACACACACTAGACACACGAGACTTACTAGTACCCGCATTCTTTGTAATCACGATCGAGTTTTAGCTCCACACTTGTAATCACTTTACTATTAATAAATCGGTGGTGATAGTTTTCACCACCCGGGGTTTTTTTCTTGTTATCCTAGGAATAACAGGTTTTTTCCTCGCAACAAATTTCTGTGTTCAAGTCATATTTACAAGCACCTAGTCCCATTTTACTAATTTGGTTGTAAAATCACACTTGTCAATTTTTGACCAAAACAATTTGGCGCCCACCATGGGGCCATCGGTGCTTTAATCTATCAAAACCGTTTATTTCACTCTCAATTACTTTCATCCCTTCATTATGGCCTCACAACCAAAAAGTAGTTCCATTCTTGCTCCGGTCACCACTGCTTCGAGTGTTAACCCCGGTCCTCCGTCGGTCCCAAAGAAGAGCGCTCAACCCAAAGGATAACTTCCACCGTACCCGGGAACCTCTACACGGGTAGATCTGGTTATTTCTAACAATGATATTTTTTCTTTGATGAAACAGGTCAAAACTCACATGGAGCAACAAGAGAAGACCAACTCAAGGCTATTTAAGGAGATTGAAGGGATTAAGAAAAAACCAAGGCAGGAGGCTACTCCAATCATGCCCTGAGCTCTTGATTTTGGTTCTCCAGGATCATCTATCCTTCAGAACCTCTACACGGGTAGATCCGGTTATTTCTTACAATGATATTTTTGCTTTGATGAAACAGGTCAAAACTCACATGGAGCAACAAGAGAAGACCAACTCAAGGCTATTTAAGGAGATTGAAGGGATTAAGAAAAAACCAAGGCAGGAGGCTACTCCAATCATGCCCTAGGCTCTTGATTTTGGTTCTCCAGGATCATCTATCCTTCAGAATCCTGGATCCTTGGGGACACAATCAACAAGGACTCCATCTCAGCAGTAGTCAGGATACTGAGGAACTTATCCTCTGGTATACTCGGAGTTACCCAGACCAACGAGGCCAGAATCCATCAACATGCAGCCTCGTTTAACCATGCCAGCCGGCATATTCTTGTCAGGATCTCCCATTGTGTCCTCTGAAATGCATGTTGGAGATGACATCCCTATGCAGACGTCACCTTATCCTGAGGATACCCTTAATGGAGGAACTAGTCAGCAAGCCTCAGGATACCAGATACCTAACCACGATCTCGGTAATAGTTTACTTAATGCTAATTTATACACTAACCGTGGATCTGTGCAAGATAAGGGGATATCTCCAAAGATAGCCAGGGAATTGCAGAAAATGAAGGATATGATTTCCAATATCCCGGGGATAATACGTCCCATAGCTGAAGTTCCCGCAGGTAGCCACAGGATATCCAGGTTCACTTGGCCTATATGTGACGTGGAGATCCCCAAGAAATTCCAGACGCCCAGCATGAAGTTGTACGATGGCACTACGGATCCCGAGGAATACGTAGCTCAGTATAGAGAAAGGATGGAGATCAACCCCATCCCCATTGACATCAAAGAAGCTTGCCTATGCAAGGGATTCGGTTCAACCTTGATGGGGCCAGCCCTCAAATGGTTATTGAGTATTCCTTCCAACACTATTACTTCATTTTCCCATTTGATTAACTTGTTCAATAATCAATTTTCTTGTAGTAGATCTTTTGAGAAAATGACAGGTGATTTATATAGAATTGTTCAGCATAACCATGAATCCTTAAGGGATTACATAACCAGATTTAGTAGGGAAGCTTTGGAGATCCCCAACCTTGACATGGCAGATGCTGTCGAAGCCTTCAAGATGTGACTAAGGAAGGATTCTCCTTTCTATGGCGACCTTGTCATGACTCCATGCAGGAATCTTGATGAAGTCAGAAACATGGCGTTAAGATACATTCGGCTAGAGGATGACAAGAAAGCTCATGGAAGCTCGGTTATCCCGAAGTATGAATCTGCCAACAGAAAGTCAGACACTCCACAGAAGTTCTCTAGGCCCAAGCCATATTCCAAGCAGGATAATCCCAGGATAAATGCTGTGGAAGAAGATGAAGACGATGAAGAGTAACCTAAAATCTCTGAATATTGTTTTAATATTGATATTAGTGGTGTGATTTGTGCAATGCAGGATCTAGGTGATAAGGCCAGATGGCCTAAGGAAAATGAAAAGCCCGGATCCATCAAAGACAACTCCAAATGGTTTGCATACCATGAAGACTTCGGCCATCGCACTAAAGATTGCATAGCACTTCGGAAAGAAATAGGATATCTTCTCAGCAAAGGATACCTGAAGGAACTGTTTGGAAAAAACAAGAACAAGAGTCAGGATCCTGTCAAGATACCTGAAAGGGCACCTTCTTCTCCACCTGGAGCTAAGGTTGTATCCTTTATCTCGGGAGGATCTGACGTCTGTGGAACCTCATATTCAGCAGCTAAGAAGCGTTCAAAAGAAACAAAGATGGACAACGGAGAAAGACCTCTCCGCACTTCCACTCTGACAACTCAAAGGATCATATCCTTCGACGAGGAGGACCGATGTGATCTTGTGGATCCCAACCATGATGGTTTGGTAATCACTTTATGTATAGCTAATTGTTTTGTGCGCATGATACTCGTTGATGGAGGAAGCTCTGTGAACATTATCCAAATTGATGCCTTGAAGAAGATGGATATCCCGGAAACAGAGATTATTCCAAAAAATCTTCAGTTCTCGTAGGATTCAGTGGCAAGACCAAGAACACTTTGGGAGAAATAAAACTTCCAATATATATTGAGGGAACTAACTCTTTACAAAAATTTTGTGTTATTGACTCATTTTCTTGTTGTAATGCAATATTAGGCAGGCCCCGGATCCACAGCATGAAGGCAGTACCCTCAACTTATCATCAATGTGTGAAACTTCCAAGCCCTTGGGGAGTCATCAAAATTGAAAGTGATCAGCAAGATGCCAAGGAATGTTATGCTTCATCCATGAAGTGGACTATAAAGCCTACTCAAGCATAGCAATTACAGAAACAGCCAGGGAAGGTTCTGCAAGCAAGAGAACAGGATATAAATGAAGCATCTTTGGATCCTCAGGATACTGAGATCAAAGTATTATTAGGATCAAGTATTCCTGAGGATATTGAGATGGAATTGATATCCTTCCTAAAGAAAAGAGCTTCTACCTTCGCCTGAAAACATGAAGATATGACAGGTATCTCTAAATTTATAATTACTCATAAACTTGGTTTAGATAAATCTTTCAGGCCGGTACATCAAAAACGAAGGAAGTTTACCCCTGAGAGAAACACCATCATACAAGAAGAAGTGCAGAAGCTGCTCAAAACTAAGATGATAATAGAGGTCCAATATCCTAGATGGTTGGGCAACCTAGTTGTTGTCCAGAAAAAAATGAAAAATGGAGAGTGTGTGTGGACTTCACAGACCTGAATAAGGCCTGTCCAAAAGACCCATTCCCACTCCCACACATTGACTCAATAGTGATGCAACTGCTGGCCACGAACTGCTGACCTTCATGGATGCATCCTCAGGATTTCAACAAATTCAAATGGAGCCTTCAGATCAAGAAGATACAGCCTTCATGACTCTCACGGGTATATACTGTTATACTGCAATGCCTTTTGGACTAAAAAATGCAGGTGCAACATACCAGAGGCTAGTCAACATGATATTCAAAGACCAGCCGGGGGACACGATGGAAGTCTACATAGACGACATGGTGGTATAACATGAAGCTGAATCCAGCCAAGTGTCATTTCGGTGGCAAAGCAGGAAAGTTTCCTGGAT
This sequence comes from Bidens hawaiensis, assembly GCF_021521415.1. Classification (NCBI taxonomy): domain Eukaryota; kingdom Viridiplantae; phylum Streptophyta; class Magnoliopsida; order Asterales; family Asteraceae; genus Bidens; species Bidens hawaiensis. The sequence continues at coordinate 63,326 of NW_027505180.1, forward strand.
ATATGGTCACCAAGAGAGGAATAGAGGCAAGCCCTGAACAGATCAAGGCCATCCTGGACATCAAGTCACCAAGAAATGTTAAAGATGTCCAAAGATTGACCGGAAGAATAGCAGCTCTCAACATATTCATCTCAAGATCTTCAGAGAAGTGCAAAGAATTCTATGATATCCTGAAGAAGAATCAAAAATTCGAATGGGGAGAAAAGCAAGAAAGGGCATTGGTATCCTTGAAGGAATACTTATCCTCAGCACCACTCTTTATGAAGCCAGTTGATGGTGAACCATTATCCTTGTACTTAGCTGGCTCCGGAAGTGCAATAAGTATTGTCTTAGTCAAAAATCATAAAGGCCAACAACATCCGATATACTATGTAAGTAAAAGTCTACTAGATGCTGAATCCAGGTATTCTTATCATGAAAAATTAATTTTAGCACTTATAATGGCTTCTACAAAATTAAGACACTATTTTTAAACTCATGTTATTCATGTAAAAACTAATTATCCTATTAAAGCTGTTTTGAGAAAACCAGAAATGTCAGGTAGGATGACAAAGTGGGCTGTGAAACTTAGTGCATATGATATTTTGTATGAACCAAGGACAATCATCAAATCTCAGGCACTTGCCGACTTTGTGGTTGATTTTAGCTAGGATATACTTGAGGAAGTAGAAAAGGAAGTTCAACAATTGGAAGTCAAGGAAAGTTGGACTTTGCATACTGATGGCGCTTCCAATATGAGAGGAACAGGTCTAGGTATCCTGCTAAAATCGCCACAGGGGGACATAATACCTCTATCTATATCTTGTGAATTTCAGGCTACTAATAATGAGGCTGAATATGAAGCCTTAATAGCTGGTCTAAAATTAGCTAAGGATATGAAGGTAAGGTATCTTCAAGTTTATGTTGATTCTTTGTTACTAGCTAACCATTTTAATGTCTCTTATGCAGTGAATGCAGAAAACTTAGTAAAATATTTAGAAATAGTAAAGAAATTAGCTGTGTGTTTTGAAACATTTGATATAGTACAGGTACCATGGGAAGAGAACACTGAAGCAGATGCCTAGCAAATTTGGCATCAACTCTCAAGATACCAGGTGATGTCAAGATACCCATTGTACATATCTTGACTCCAGCAACGAAGGAGAACCAAGAAGTCCTGGAGACTTCGAATCCTGAAGATAATCCAATATCTTGGACCCATCCCATAATGCGGTATCTTCAGGATAATGAGATCCTAGAAGGAGAAAATCCCAGAGCTTTCCGAATAAAGATAACCCAGTATATTATCCTAAATAATATTTTGTATAGAAAATCACTTGCGGGTCCATACTTGAGATGCTTGGAACATCATGAAGCACAAGAAGTTCTCAAAGACATACATGAAGGTGATTGTGGAAACCACACTGGGGGCAGAGCCTTAGTATCCAAGATACTAAGGACAGGTTACTTTTGGCCAACAATGAAGAAAGGTGCAATGAATTTCTCCAAGAAGTGTGATGCTTACCAAAGACACAGCAACATCTTGCATCAACCAGCTGAACCATTATATCCTATCATATCCCCGTGGCCATTTATGAAATGGGGAATGGATATTGTGGGAAAGATGCCCAAGGCTCCTGGTGGAAAGGTATTTATGCTGGCCATGACAGATTACTTCTCCAAGTGGATCGAAGCAGAGGCATTTGTCCAAGTTAAAGAAAAGGATGTGATCTCATTCATCAAACGCAATATCCTGACAAGATTTGGTATCCCGGCAGAGATTGTTTGTGACAATGGATCACAGTTCATCGGTAGTAGAACAACCAACTTTTGTGAAAGTTGGGGAATCAAGATGGTGACTTCAACTCTAGTACATCCTCAAGCAATGGTTAAGCAGAATCTAGTAACAAGATCATCATCAACAATTTGAAGAAGAAATTGGATCCAAGAAGGGAAAATGGGCTGAAGAACTACAATTTGTTCTTTGGGCTGATAGAACCACTTCAAAAAATGCAACGGGACAAACACCTTTCTCCTTGGTGTTTGGGGCAGAAGCTGTTATCGCTACGGAGATGGTGATCCCCACAGCAAGAACCAGCATCCAAGATACTGAGTCCAGCAATCAAAGCCTCACTGAAGACCTTGACGCTGTTGATGAACTCAGAGATCTTGCTAAGGTTAGAATGGCAGCATACCAACAAAGGATAGCCAAGTCCTACAACAAGAATATTCGGATTCAAAGATTCCAAGCAGGAGATATGGTATTAAGAAAGGCATTTCAGAATACCACTAACCCAGCAGATGGAAAGCTTGCTCCAAAGTGGGAAGGTCCTTACCTGATTGATTCAGAAGCAGGAAAAGGGGCCTACAGGTTAATCACTATGGAAGGTGTTTCTATACCAAGAGCTTGGAATGCTATCCACCTTAAGGCATTTTTGTTAGTATCCCTAACTGGTATGTTCGCATCCTCAGGATAAAGGTATGTTCCATCATCTATTTTTACATTTTTGAACTTTATTATCTCTAAATCAAGTTTATTGACTTAAGCATCGGAGGGGTGTTAGCCAGGCTAACACCCACCCCTCATCAAGAGCTTAGTGTTTTGCAGATTATCCCAAGGATATGTTATCTTCACAACAGTCAGAGGCTGATCACCTCACATACGAATAAGATATCCCTGATATCTCCTAAGGTTTAAAGGTCTTCACCTTTCCAACGAACGCCAGGAGCGCACGAATAAGATATCCTGGATATCTTTTAAGGTTTAAAGGTCTTCACCTTTCCAACGAACGCCTGGAGCGCACGATGATTCGGATATAGTTCGAGGCAGGCGGACCAGACCAGCTGATAATCCGTTTGTTGTTGGCTATATACCGAATCCTTAAGATAAGTGGCAGATGTGTCACACATATGGTTTATAACATTTTCATGTTATCTAAGGTTTATAACATTTTCATGTTATCTCAAGTTTTTGCATTTACATGCTTGTACGTTTGGGACTTTCCCTAGTTTTATCTCAAGCACAGACATTTTCATGTCTCTCAAGTAAAGGCTTTATCGCCAGTACAAAGGCTTTGTCGCCAGTAAATGGGCTTTATCGCCAGGATTACCTAACTTTGTTTTGACAGATTAATCGAACAATCGCTAAATGTAAAGATATTGCAAAGTTGTTTTTAACTTAGCAAAATTCCATAAAGCATGATACCTTAAAAAGATCAACAGTTGGGGACATCATATCTAAGCTAACTAGATGATCTACATGAAGGTACTCTTTACACTTAGTTTTATCACTTGATTCATATTTCAAGGTATGATCTTTTGGTTTGATTGTGATAATTCACACAAGGCATAAGGATATATTATCCTTAAGATATTTTACTCCTAATAAGTCTTTTGATTAGGTCTTCTAAAAATATATAATCTTTAAAGTATTTTATGTTCAAAATATACGGTCCTCAGGATATTTTAAGAAAAAGTCTTTGAGATATATCTATATGGAAATATAATCCTCAAAATATTCAAGAAACACGTTTTCAGGGTACATTATCCTCGAAATAACTTATTTCAGAAAAATGAAGATAATGTAATATTCCAACTAAAACTGATAAATAATTGAACACAATGCTTAAAGCCAAAAGATTATATTATTACTAACGATAAGTGCAGATAAGCAAAAAGACAATGCCCGGATTTCATCTTCAACAAACGGAAGATCCCTCCACCCAGGCATTATCACACAGTTATGTTCAAGAAAACATGGGCTTTGTCTTCGAAAGTCAAGATCCCTCCACCTATGTTTCCTTATTGTCAGTTATCCTAAGCATAATTGTTCAAAACAGGAAAATAAAAATTGTTCAACAAACCATTACAACCCAACATCAGACCAACAAACACAAACATATAAACCTTATAAAAACCGAGCTCAGACCTTGTCTTTATCGCCATCATTGCCCTGTTGATCCTTCACCGCCTCGACAGTCGCCAACTTTCGCCGCCTCATCAGCCACCTTATCCGCCGTGCTCGGCCTCGGTTGTTCCACATTTTCTCCGCTCAGCTCCTTCACGATCTTCTCCCAAGCTGCCGCACCCCAAAAGGGAGTCTCCAGCCCAGCAACCTTAGCCTCCTAAGCCTGGACTTGATGACGGAAAGCTTGAGTTTTTTACTCATGGTGATGGAAGATGAACAGCAAAGTGAGAAAGAAATTTACCTGGATAATGATCGGGTGAAGGTTAAAAATAAACATGAGATAACAAAGGAGTTTTGACGGTTCTATAGACGATCGACACAGCAGAATTCAAGATTCAAAAAAAATAACAGCTATAAACCACCTTTTACAGCCGTTAATTTTGGGGACAATTGTTAGGGCTCGGATTTTCGGTATCCTTAGCAAGCAATATGTTCAGGATAATTCCAAGATATGGTATCCTCCAAGGTAACATGTATCCTAGATGTATTGTATAATTAACGGATTGTTTGCTCTCCTTCCTTATTTACCAGGTCAAAGGAGGTTATCGTGATTGCCTAAAGACCCGGACTTGCAGCTAATAGATCGTGATAAAAAAGGAAACGCGCTTAATGGGGAATTAACGGCTAATTAGATCTAGTCTTTTATTTCCTTAATTATAGGCCTTATTGTTAGCTTCTTTTTATTATAAATAGAGTTAGAACCGGATCATATCACACACACTAGACATACGAGACTTACTAGTACTCGCATTCTTTGTAATCACGATCGAGCTTTAGCTCCACACTTGTAATCACTTTACTATTAATAAATCGGTGGTGATAGTTTTCACCACCCGGGGTTTTTTTCTTATTATCCTAAGGATAACAGGTTTTTTCCTCGCAACAAATCTCTGTGTTCAAGTCATATTTACAAGCACCTAGTTCCATTTTACTAATTTGGTTGTAAAATCACACTTGTCAATTTTTTACCAAAACAATATTTAATATCCAAAAATTTATTTTTCTTTATATTCACCATTTCCGAGTACTCTTCAAGTACTCCGAGTACACCCAACTCTCCAGTCAGCTGCCTAGGGTCCGCCTAGCGACTTTTACAACCTTGCCTGTGATACAATCAGAATCTAAAATTATGGCGTTGAGTTGATAGACACTCGATTAAGCCACAATAAAAAATGGTGGAAAGTTTTTCTATTTACAAGCCACCTTTTAAACATGCACGTTTGTAATCGCTTCGTGAACATGTGAACCAGAACTCCAAATGCAATCGAAAATTACGTTTGCAACCACATATATTGATATATAGCTTTCATCACCATTTTGAATCCGTATGGTGCTAGGTTCGTTCAAAAGGTCTTTTTCTAGGATGTGGAAAAAAGTCCAATTTCCTTGTTACTTAAAGCTTTGTTTGTTGACTAAGAAAACAATAACTAAAGGAAACTAAATAATATTGTGTGTGGGGTTTGTTGTCTAAGAATAAAATTGTAAAATATCAGTTCATTTTATAAACATATAAGTTTATAAATTAACCTAATATATTTATGGTATGAATGATGGTTTATTCATTTTTATGTTCTTATATATGTCTTAAATTTTGTTACATGTGTTAACGCATATTTATTCTCATTCATACTCACACTTTTTGTGACTATAATCATTTCTATTTTATATGGAATAAAAGCGATTCATCTACGACTAGATTTAAAAACAAACTACACATTTTTTGCTCTTCAAAGCGATTAATCGACCTCACTACGTTTTTTTAATAGATTTTCAAAAATAATTGCGTTATTCTTAATCGTTCATGATTCTAGTCAATAATACTTAAAAGAAGCATTTAGTCTTCGTGTTAGTTAATTCACGACATATTCGAGCATAATTAAAGACAAGCATGTGAAGAAAATGAACGATAACATAACTTTCTAGACTTTAGAATTTTTCGCGTCATCTAGAAAACAATAAGCTAAAACATCTCAATCTTCTTGACTCTTCAAAGTTAAACTAATAAGTGATGTGAACAATGCATTATTAATTTCAAACGTTATTTTCAAGCGTAAGTGTACATGATTTGACATCTTATATATCAAATTAATTGTGTATTTGTGTATTTAATTTAATTAACTCTTAAATTGTACCAAAGATGTCTAAGTCAGCACGCAGTGCCAAGTTAAGCTCTAGTGGATCAAATCTACACCACTTAATCATGAGAGAAAGATGTATGTATATATGTGTGGTATAGAAGGAAAAAATATGAACAAATTACAAATAAGAGCTTTTAGGCTTTTAGCTAATCTATTATTATAGAAACTGACACGTAACATAAAGCTTGAAAATGACGGGTTTCTTGTGGCTACAAGTATCGACTGACTTGGCGTCGGATTGCCCATGAGATTTCAAGCCAGTGTGCCCTTTAATAAATGTTAATTAATTCAATCTACGTCATCTCTCTGATACTCCAATCAAGAATTGCACCATCGATTACTTTCCTAAATTGTAGGGATCATTAATAGTCCAATTCAACATCTTACTAAGCAAATGTAGTGATAAAGTTTTTATTTATGTCCTTTTTGGTGGAATTGTGGAAAGTCAAGTCCCGATCGATAAACAAACACGAATTAAACGACTACCTCTCGTTTATATTAATCAGAAAATCTAACTTAAAAACTAATTACAACTCTCACCCCCTAACTCGGTTTAACTCTTGATGAACCCTAACTCGGTTACATCATGTTCACAATCTGTAATGTCTAACCACAACTCGGTTTATATAGACTAACCTAACTTGCTAGTCAAGACATTACCAAATAGAATAAAACCCTAATTGCAAACCCAAAAACCCATTACATGTTAATGAATCCCACGGGCCCAATAGGTACAACCCAGCCACCTACATGTGGCGGGGCTATTAAGTTGGAAATTGCGTCCAACAATCATCCCCCTAATTTCCGACTTGAAACAAGTGGTCTTTGATTTAAACTTGTCTCCTTTGACCTGCCTGATTCGACACAAGATTTTGACCTTCTAGGCTTTCACAACCATTTTGGTCTTGATGTATCCGGAACTTCTCTTGATCCATAGATTTGTTTTTTGGCTCTTCCAAACTCCATTAGCTCTGTGATCCTGTCCCCAACCATTACCTCGGCCGTATGAACTCGCATATCCACTCCGTTGGTTCTGATTATTGTCATCTAATCAAGCGAACATCAATCTTCCTTGATCATCTCTCGTTCCCGAATCAAAACACGAGCACATCGTTCAAATCACAATCTTTGGTCAAAACATAACTCACTTAACCGTCCCGTATAAAAATGAACTCTGAATTGAATTCTCTTGTCCAACCCAAATAAAAAAATTCAGTGTTCAACCCAAACTTGTTGAACCAACAAAGTAAATTGAACCAACCTGTTTTTTTTTCTTGAATTCCTCATCAAAAAATAATTAAATAAAGCACCATGCTTTCTCTTTGTTCGTGGCCTGTGCAAAACAAAATAAAATTCTGCTCTTTTTCGTATATTACTTCTTAGCCCGCCAATATCACGGTCGGAAACCTACTGTCTTCCGAGTTGCTACTGCACAAACAACCTAGTCGTTGTGACGCTGTAACAGTACCCACGCCTGTGCTCCGGCGTATTAGTATTGCCTACACAGGTCCGACTTGACCTGCTAACAAATAGACCCTGATTCGGAAACCCAACTTGGTTCTGATATACGGCGATGATGGCTTCACCTCAAGCCTCCGCTCGCCGCCAACCACGTTACGGATTATCGATTTCTTGAACTCGGCTCTAATACCAATTCTGGTAATCAAAGATGTATTATAAACAGGAACAAAACAATACGAGCATGATATTTGGTAAACACCCAAACTTTATTGATCAAGAAATCTTAACTCAAAAACTTGATACAAATTGCCCCAGAACCTAAACACAGTATTTATAGCTAACCTAACACGTTATACTATAATCGAGATTCTAGTTAATCAATTCCATAATAATCATCTTTCTAATATGTATCAAATAGGAAACTAGATAACCATCCAAAAATTGATTAATATTATTTAATCATTAACTTGCATGCCAAGTTAATATCCTAGACGTCCCCACGCACCAAGCCACGGGCCGACTCGGGAATTCCCAACAATAACTCCTTGAATTTCTGAGTCGTACAGGGGAGATCTTCCGATTTTAGAAAAGCTTGCATCTCCTTGAATTTAAACCGCGCGAAATCAACTACAAGCCGTAACTTCTCCATTCGTGCTTCACCGGAAGAACACTTCTTTATAGTCAATCCTGGGTTGTTGCACATATCCTTTCACCACAAGCATTGTCTTGTGTTTGTTTATCTGATTCCGTTTTACTTTGAATGCCCGTTTTAAACCAATTGGTTTAACTCCTTTTGGTAACCCCGCTAAGCTCCATGTCTTATTTTTCTGGATTGAATTGATCTCAGCCCACATCACTTTCATCCACTCGGGTTTTGATTTTGCTTCATCAAAACTACTTAATTCATCATTCAATAACACTAGTAGTTCTTTGAGTTCTTCATTAGAATTTAACTTGTAATCACCAATATTATCGGATAGGATCAAAGGGCAAGTGAAAAACATTTAACTGGGGTTTGCACAACATCATTCACGGATACCTTACTGCAGTTTGCGACGGGACTTCTATTGTTACTGATGTTTTCACTTCCTTACTACAGTTAGCGGCAGTTTCATTGCAGTTAGCGACAGTTTTGTCGTTGTTGCTACCGTTTCCGACAGCGCTGCTGCTGTATGTAAAGAGGCTGTCGATGTTGCTGCTGTGACACTTTCGTCGTTGCTATTGCTGTAGTTTGTTTTAGATGGATTTGGTTTCACTGGGCCAGACCCGAAATCTATTGGTCTGCAAACACCTGAGAATATACCGGGTTATTTTGTTTATAGACAAGTTGCATTCCCCACATGTAGTCAGATTTTATAAAGCATGTTGGCGTTCCTCGGGACCTTCAGTAGTGCCCTCCCACTACTATCATGCATCGTTAAATAGTTACTTCTCATCCGTATATCACAACCAGACTCGGTTTCCTAACCCAAGCTAATCACGCTACTCTGTGAACCCGGAATATAATACATATTAGTCATTAATTTATGCTCTCCACTTTTACCTTTAAAAACAATCGAACCCTTTCCTTTGATCGGTACACACGAACCATCCTGAAACTTACTCGTCCGTCTATTTGTTCGTTTAATTCAGCAACATAGTCACGGTTTCCCGTCAACTGGTTACTTGCACCGTTATCTAAGTGCCACATGCAGATCTTGCCTGAATCAGTATCGTACTTTGTCGGATTTACTTTATCTTCGTTAAGGTATACAGTTCCCTGACACCTTCCATCATGAAAAACGAGCGCTAAACCATTCGTTTAATTTTCTTCTGTTCAGTTCTGATTTGCTTCATCTTTCTGAAATCGGTTTGTAACACCCCGGCTTAAACGGAAACGCCCGAGTGTGACGTACAGACTGTTCAAACACACGTGACACTATTTTGTGACCATAATAACATTAATTCATTAATAATCCAAGTAACACAAGTTCAAATAAGAATACAACTTGAAATCAAATCATAATAAAAACAAATGTCTCGTTTGTTAAATAACCTAGGTAATCTAGGTGTCTTCATACTTCATCCTCTAATCATCGTACATGTAACATATGTATAAAATAAAGTCAGCTATAAATAGCCGGTGAGTCTTCACAGTTTTAAATACATACATAAAAACCGTACAACTCATGGACAAGTGATAAACGAGCAAGTAAGTCCTTTCTAGTTGGTAACAACCAACGTACTTGTGTAATCGCGCAAGTAAGGTTCTTTCCAATTGGTAACAACCAACGTACTTGGATAATGAGGCCGTTTTCCACTCGATACAAATGGACCAGAGTGCAAAGGGGGGACGTATGATCATACTTAATGAGGCTTCCCAACGTGCAAGTAATATTCGTGCAAGTAATACAAGTAACACACAAGTCCATATACGAATTGTAGTTTTGTAATAGAAGATATCAATACTTGAATTTCAATATGGATACATATGCTACCCCAAAACAATAAAACATTAAAAAGGGGTGGTGAAAAACTCACCTTAATGATTGAGGCAAAAGGGATATCAGTAGCTTGAAAGCGTTTGAAAATGACCACAACCGAACACGTCACGTAAGCCGAAGCAAGCGATCTGTACTAACTAAATTGAGTAAAACAAGACTTAATCGATAATCGTACAGGATTGTTTTATTGTATAACTTGCAAGGAATTATTTTATATAATTTTTATATTTTTTATTATAATATTATTATTTATGTTTTAATGGAAAGTCGATTAATAATGTGATATAAGCATTTTAAGGACAAGGATATGAAGTTTGAACGTCCAAAATACTTAACCTAGCGTTTATAAGTTGAAAATAAAATTATTGTTTTGGTGAAACGATTTTTTTAGAGAATTAAAGTTTAATTTACGTTTAATAAACGATTTTTAAATATGGTTTACGAAAACGGGAAACTTGGTTTTTAAGTGCAAAATGGTGAGACATATTTTATAGTTAATTTACCTAATTTTTATTTAATTTAAAAAGGTTTTTATAAATTTATTTTGATTTTTAATGGATTAAAATGATTTAATTATTATTAATAAGCTGGAAAATGTTTAAAATAAAAAAATGGGATTGACCCGGGTTTCGAACCCGGGTCTTGGGGATATAGGATTAGGGTTTTATCCAACTGCTCTGCGGAAGTCATCCGTTTAGAACATGGTTTTAAATATTTATATATAGTATTAGGTTTTAACAACAACAACAACAATAATAATAATACTATATACATGTTGCTAAAAAAAAACAAAGACTCGCGTATGACCCGGGTTTCGAACCCGGGTCTTTCATGTGTTAACCCATGTGTCTAACCAGTTGATCTTGGTGAAACATTCGTTATAGGCTCAATAATATATATATATATATATATATATATATATATATATATATATATATATATATATATATATATATATATATATATATATATATATATATGGACCACTAGTTTTATTTTATGTTTTAAATGCTTAAAGATAAATAAGAAAAGTATTAATGCATGCTCCCTTTTCAATTAATATAACTAATAAATATAATAGTTATCTATTCAATTAATACAACTAATCAAATTATTATAATTAGAAAATAATAAGAATTAATTTATTTTTATAACTTATTTTTTCTCTCTTGAATTTTTATTCTACACAAGTACAATTTATTCATACATTAAAATTTCTTTCTATCCCAAATCAATTTCTTCCAACTCAATATATTAATATCCATCAATACGTAGTTACATTGTGATGAATAGTACAAAAACTATCTTATACGTGTTTGCATTAAATATCAACAAAAAATTACACAACCTACACAAAAACATATAACCTACACTTATTCTAATAATAAGAAAGCATATAACATACACACAAAATTCAGCATCAATAAACTATACACGCACACGAAAACGTATAACCTACACATGAAAAACATATAACCTACACTCTGAAAATTTTATCCTACACAAATACAATTTATTCATCCATTAATTTTTTTTTCTATCCAAAACTAATTTCTTCCAACTCAATATATCAATATCAATCAACGCGTAGGTACATTGTGATGAATAATACAAAAAACTATCTTACATATGTTAGCATTAAATGTCAATAAAAAATATACAACCTAAACAAAAGCATATAACATACACTTGTTCTAAGAATAAGAAAACATATCACCTAACACACGAAAAACATATTACCTACACACGTATAGAATATTTGTATCCATAATTAGAGAGTGATTTATTATGTTTATATTAGTTGTATTAATTGAAGAGAGAGAATGCATTTATTGTCGCATTTATATATTTTTCAATTATTTTTAAACATTTAAAACCTAAAATAAAACTAGTGGCCCATATTCATTTCTCACATTTCTCACAGTAATCTCATTTCTCTACTGAACTTAAACATATATATATATAGGGGATGGATCTTTTGAGAACCATGTTGAGTTGTAAAAACTTAAAAACTCCATTCTATGCCACACATTTAATTAGGTGGATTGGAATATGTGGTTGAGATTAAATCTGACAAAAAAGTCAAAGTAGGAGAGATAATAAAGATGTAAGTGGTTACACTAACTTTTACGTCCGTTACACATGTGTAAAATGTCGGCTCGGTGTGTAAAAAATTCTGTAATTTTTTTTATGCGTATGTAACTTAAATATATTACGCATGTGTCAAAAAAAATTCGAAAAAAAATCGTTACACTGAGTTCTTTCGAGTTCTTAAAACTCAAAGGGGTTCTCTCTCTCTCTCTCTCTCTCTATATATATATATATATATATATATATATATATATATATATATATATATATATATATATATATAATTTCAAGTTCTTCTTCAAGAAGAACCCTAGATTTTGCAATTGAGTAATCCCTTCCATGTTTGATCAAATTAGTTTAGGGCTATTGATTATCAGTTAGGAGAAATTAAAATGCACATATCAATTATCTACAACTGTTTTAGATTGGCCAAGATTGAGTTCGTCAGAATAAAATATTAAGAGCTCCCAATTACAGAGAAATCTGTGTATTAGAGGGGGATTGGAGAGAATGAGTAAGTTGTAATGAAGCTTAGGGTCCTATTTATACTATCAATTGGAGCGTGTACGCGTTAACTCCATAAATGGTGAATCCTGTGAAATCGGCGATGATTATGGGTCAATCTGCGGTTAATAAACGCAATTAAGTTGTTGGATATTGTTTAGTATTGACGGCAAATCGTTTTTATATATTTAATTTGGGTTAAAAATACGTTAAACGGGGACTGGGCAACCTCCGGCGCCGATTCCGGTGGCCGGAGGTGTGGCCGGAAAAGCGGGCAGGGGGGGTAGGGTTTTGATAATATAATAATATAATTTAAATAGAATGTTACAGATTAACCCCTGGAGTTTCAAGAACATTTTAAATGGAAATTGATTCTTTTAAAGTTAAATTAGTTTTCGATGTTTACACTTTTGGTTTTAAACTTTACAACCGAATTATATATAACATTTGGTTTTGGATTGTTTACGCGTTTAACCCTCACAACTCGATTAATGTTTATGACTCGGAATTAAATAATAACAATATCGAATATGGAACTTTTAAGTGTCGGAAATGCTTTATTAATGATAAATAATAATGACACGATATCCAAACGACCCAACGGGTCGGCTTTACAAATACAAATACTAATAGAAAATTGATGAATGTCACAGGTCGGGGCATCTTGAGACAAAGTGTCCATATTTATCGCACCTGTAACATTTAAAATGTGATAAATCTCGTTCTGTACCTTTTCCTTTCTTATCATCACGCTTCTTGTTATCATCTCGGCCTGGTCCCTATCCTCTTGAAGCATAGGATCCTCGACAACCCCTGCTAAATGGTTGAGAATTAGTGAACGCTAACTGACTTTGACTGTCCTCAGTTTGAAAATTGTCTTTCTTATCCTCTCTTCATAAGCTTTTAAGCGACCCACCACATCATCGAACTCAACCGTCTTTAAATCTAAAATTTGCTCGAGTGATGCCACGATATGAATAAAATGTCTCGAAAAACTCGTAAGAAACTTTTTTACCATCTTTTCTTCCAAAAATATATCTCCGAGTGTGGCGGCTTTTGATGAGTAGATCAATAACGTGGATGCATGCTCATCAATCGCCCCTGTTTCTTTCTTCTTCAACCCGTCGAACTCTGAGGTTAGGGTTTGGAGCTTCGCCTCCTTCACCCGTTCAGCACCTAGATGTCGGGTCTTTAACGCTTCCCACATCTCTTTCGCCCTGCGTATATTACCAACTTGTAAAATCTATGCTTCGATGATCGATTGAAAAATCAAGGCGATTGCAATATTGTTTCGCTTTGCATCGCCATTACCCAGATCGATCGTGTACCACACGCCATGCACATTCATCCGCATGCGCATGTGCATAGCCCATACCATGTAATTCGTTGTTGTTAGTTTCAGACATTGAAATGAGCACGGTTTCGTGTTCGTTTCTGTCATCGGTTGATCGCTCATTGCTAACCTATGTCTGGTTTGTTTATAGGTTACCGGTGATGTACCACTTTGATCCAGCCCAGTAATCGTGGCTGATAAAGATGTCAATGGTTAATCACAACAATATCTTATCGCGTTCTTGATGCTCCTAACGCACAAACACTTTTTTTAATAAAAGAATTGAAAGAATTCTTTAATACCAATTATGAAGAAACACTAATGGACCCCGGGCAGATTATGGATAATCTGGGGGTTAAATAGATGTTTCCCACGAGGGGTTAGATCCGGCGAAGATGGTTCTTCTGATAACCTGCAAAACAGACACCGTGAGCTCGTCACTAAGAAGGGGGGGGGGGGGTACCTCCTTGTGACCACCCTCCGGCGTGAGAATCAGACTAGATTGCTCTTGAATATAAGTGTATATTAAGAGAATGACTAGAGCAGATATCAGGTAATATATCAAGATATGAGATATGAGATAAGATAATGTAATGTGTCCATACCATTCCAAGGTGTTGGAGTATTTATAGCCGAAGGTAGGTTTCCAAGCAGGTACAGCCGGCTGAATAGTGTTCCTGTTCTGCCAACTGTGGGCTACGCACATGCCATGCTGGTGGTTGGTGGATAGGCAGCGGCTGATAGTGACCAGGCCGGCTGTGTACTATTCCTGTTCCACCAACTGCAGGCCATGCACGTCCTCCGACAGGTTGGTGAGTAGGCAGCGGCTAATAGTGACATACAGTACAAGAGCGTGCTGCTCGTCATACTGTTGTCAGTGAGCTGTCGTATCCTTGGTCAGATCTTTTGTCCATACCTCGTCAGGTACAGTACAAAAGATCCTCCAGTATCGTACGGACTGGCTCATTTGGGCGGGAGTTCTCCCGGCTTTGTGCGGGAGTGTTCCCGGCTTGCTCACTCCTTCTTCAGGTGACATTACTGAATTATTTAAGAGTTAAGTGCCTTGTGCGTGTAGCTTTGTTGCGCAGGTAGCCTTCCTTGATGGCTTGTATCCGCAGCTGCGGGAACAGGCGGAGTACTTCACCATTGGGAGGCTTTTCCTGCGGGAACAGCTTGCGTACTGCGCGTAAGAACGTCACGTCTCTGAGCATGGTGGGTCCTGCGGGCCCAGTTGGTTTCTACGTAGACGTCCCTCTTCAAGGGGTTGCGAGTTTAGCTTTAGCACAGACGTCCCTGTTGAAGGTGAGTCTTGCGGGTTCAACTGCGCAGACATCCCTCTTTGAGGTGAGTCTTGCGGGTCCAACTGGGCTCTGCTGGGACCTACCTCTTCAAGTCCCCCCAGTCCAATGTTCTTCTCATGAATTGTTAATAAGTGAGGTGAACTTTTGGACTTAAGCAAAGGGTTTCGAAAAGGGTTTAGTTTTAAGGTTTTCCATGGGGATTCTTCCCGCGGAAGTCCTAATGTCACGTGCAGAAATTCCCGACTTTCCTGCTTGATCTTTGGGAATGATGCGGGTAGGTCTGTAACCTCCTCGCAAGTCAGGAGCGTTGAGTCCCACTTGTGTAGATTCTCCATGAGGTTTTGGTAGTTTTGAACATAGTGATCAATTATGTTTAAACAACCAATTCCATCTTGGAGCTTCAAATAATCTAGTTCTCGACGTTCCCGCTATACGGGGATGTTATTCCCGTTTCCGCAAGCATGGCCCAGAAGATCCTTCTTGGTTTCAATTCCCTGCGGAGTGCTAGGTATGTGAAGGGTTTCGCCTTGACACTGTACCCGCACTCGTCTTATAGTTACTTTACTTCCAAGGTATTCCTGGCTTCAATTCCCTGCTGGTGCTTAGTATGTGAAGGGTTTTGCCTTGACACTGTACTCGCACCCGTCTTATGGTTACTTGGTTGCCGAGGTATTCTTGGCTTCAATTCCCTGCAGGTGCTAAGTATGTGAAGGGTTTTGCCTTAACACTGTACTCGCACCTGTCTTATAGTTACTTGGTTGCCAAGGTAAGGGGTATATTCCCGCTTACTTTTGAATCTTTTTGAAATTCGAAGAGTTGGTGAAAGGATAAGAACAGTCCAAACTGTTGAAACGTCGTCCGACGGTTTCTTCTGACAGTGCCAGGACGTGCAGGAAGTTATGGCGACGTGACAGTACATGGTCATTCCAGACGCTTTTTCAGGCGCGTGGGCGCGAGTTTTCGGGCGCGTGGCCGCGAAATTTATGGCATGCGTCCTTTCGACAGCTGTTGCCAGCTTGGTCTTTGCCACGGGTCATAGTTTCATTGCACCTGTGATTTCTCTCTCTTCCGCATTAAATTCATCGCATTTATTGCGATGAGTATATAAAGGGGGAGAGGGTCCTTTGTAATCCACACTTTCACTTCTATCTTCTCCTTCTAAGCAATTTCCGGCGAATATTCTTTCTGAAATCGTTGCCTTTCATCCTTCCAGAATGTCTTCTTCCCATGATGTTGAGGCTACTGCCGTGGAGTCTGATGTGTTCGTCGAGAATCCGTCGTCCACTTCCGATAAGGATGACAAGAGTACTGCTGGCGAGTGCCAGTGTGCTCTTCCGGCCGACCTCTATCAGTATGTCGTCCGGAAGTTCATGCTCGAGCCGTTCGAGCCTGAGTTTCCGGAGCCACACCAGACGGTGTAAGATGCCCCCAAGGGCAAGATAGGGGTGTACGCTGCATTCTTCGTCTATGGGAATCTCAGGTTCCCATTGACGAAGTTTGTATACCGTGTCTTGGAGAGGCACGGTGTGCATCTGACGGAGATACACCCGATGGAGATCGCCAAGATCCGCCACTTTGAGTGGGTGTGCCTCATTCTGGGCGTGGAGCCCCACGTTGATCGGTTGATGACCTTCTACTCCTGGAGGTGCATCCAGGGGTGGTACACCTTGGTCAATCGGATCAAGGGTTTGAAGATCTGCGCTACCGAGCGCAGTCTTCGGTCGTGGAAGCGGAGTTTTTCTATATCTCCGCTCGCGTCGTCCCCCTTGCGATGACGTTTAAGAATGGGAGAGCATTCCCCGCCCTTCACGCCCTCAACTACCAGGAGGTGGAATGGTTCGCCAAGATCTCCCGGATCCAGACTCCGGTGTACCGCTTTGCGGAGTCCGGGATGGTGATGCTCGGGATGAGCCGGGTGTGGAAGGAGGCGTCACAGATTCCCATCGTCCTTGAATACGGTTTGAACTCTGTCCCTTACGGTATGCTTCAAATTATCCGTTAATTTAGGGTTTTTGTTCTAACCGTTTTTTTCTTTGTTTACAGAGGGAAACGACTTGCAATCGCTTCTGCAGCCGCGGGAGAGTGATGGTCCCGCTCGGATGGGTACTCGTGCTCTAGATGAGCACGAGTTGCCCATCCTTGAGCAAACGGCGGATCGGTTCGTGGAGGTCTACCCGCCAGGCCACGAGATCCTAAGCGCCAGGCGGCCAGGTAAAGAACTTTTTGACCCTCGCCCTCTCAATGCTCAAACCTCTGCGGGAATTCCTCTAATTTTGTCATCTTCTGATGAGAAATCCGCAGATGGTCCTTTCTTGGCGAGGAAGAAGAAGGCTGCCGGCGGGAAGGGGAAGGCGAAGGTTGCCTCCACTGCCGATCCGGTGAATCGGTCTGACTCAGAGACCGAAAGCGAGGAGGTGGCGGGGAACCCTGGTGGTGATGAGACCATTGCTCCGGAGGTTGAGACGGCTGTCACCTCCGGGCAGACCAGTACAGCGACGGTGACCGGCGTAAAGAGGCCGGTTCCATCGGGTTCGTCCCCGCCTGTTCGTACCTTCAAGCTCAAGAGGACTCGTAAGTACAAACTTCATTTACTTTTAACTTTATATCTTTCCGCCATTATACTAATATATCGTCTTCGTGCAGGCGTGGATGCTACCGCATTCCAGGGTGGAGCGGGGAGGAGCACCTCCGGACCCATGACGGTAGGTTTGGTCAACCTACCTGAGGCGATGACCCAGGCGACTGCGCCTGCTTCAGTTGTTGGTTCAGTTGCTCACACCGGTTGAGCCAACTGTTCCAACTGTGACGACGTCCCCGCCGGCTGTCAGTGCCATATTCACTGATTCATTCACTGAGCCGGCGGTGAGTGTTTCTGTGGATTCTTCCACAGCCGTGGCCGCGGTTGTGAGTTCACCTCCGCTGGTTTCTACCGCGGCGGCCTCCGCTATGCCTCCTCCGGCGCCGGCGACTACGGCCGGTCCTTCAGGTATGTCCGGGGTTGGGGCGTCAAGCCAATCTCTGCCTCCTTCCCATCTGCCTGACCTCTTGGATGGGTATCCGTTAGGTTCGGGTGATGGGTTTGGCGGCTGCAGGCCTGTCGTCGACCCTACAGGTGCGTAGGGTTATTTTGGCCTTTATTTTATATATATATATATTTTTATCATCTTTTCCTAACTGCTTTTTGCTTTTGCAGTGTCGGATTCCAATGAAGTGTATGTTCCACGATGGAACATCCGCCGAGGAACAACCCTTCGGACGCCTGTAGAATGCGTCGAATGGGCGCGCCACGCCGCCCCCGCTGGTGCGCTGGGGGAAGCCATGTCCAGCTACCAGGAGGGTAGGCTGTCGAATGAACTGCGGATTCTCCTTGCCCGGATGCAGCCGCGCGTCGAGTTACTTTGTCGTGAAAACGACAAGTTAAAGACGGCGCGTAGCCTGGAAGTGGCTCAGGCGCGGGCCATCCGGGAGGAGAACAAGAGGCTTGCCGCAGTGGCTGCGGAAAAGGAGAAGGCCTTCCAGGCCCTTGAAGTTGAAGTTCAGGCCCGTCTCGAGGCCCGTTCCAAGGCTGCCCAAGCTATTAACGAACAGCTTCGGCTGGCTAAGGAAACTGCACGGAACGCAACTGAGATGGCCACCAAGGCTTAAGCTGTTGCTGAGCCTCTACGCATTGAGAATGAGGAGCTTAAAGCCAAGCTAGAGAGGCTCCAGCAGGCTCATGATGCCTTGGCTATGGAAGACGCCAAGAAGCTCCAAGAGATCTTGGACCAGAGGGGCGTGATTGACCACACTGAGCGGAAGCTAAAGGGCGTTGAAGAGGCTGCTGCTAAGGAAGTGTTGCTCGCCAACCTTAACAAAAGTGAAGCCGAACGCGCCCGTAACCAAGCTCAAGCTGCCCTCCAGGAGGCTCTGGTTGCCAAGGAATGGCTTCTTCGAGAAGCGTTGTCTCAGGTATGCGTAATTTCATAATATCTTTACGCTTTTCTTTGTACATAGAAAAGGTTTTGATACTTGTATTTTTTCTTGTAGGTTGTGCATCGAGTCTTCACGGACACATCATACGACGATGCCATGAGCGCAGCCCTCAACGCTTCTCATGAGGATGGGGAAAAGGCCGGCTTCCTGCTTGGTCTAGGGTTCGTTGAGAAGGGCATCCCGCCTTCCAACTTCCCTTTATATGATGTGGATACTGAAGCTGTATATGACCAAGCAGTGAACCAGTATGCCGCCTTCCCACATCCGGTGGTGGAGAAGGTGAACGAAGTTGCTGCTGCTGATGATGGGCTAACCATTCTTAAGACCTTCCTTGAACCGCCACAGCCAAATGATGGTGCGGGTACAAGTGGGTTTGGAGGGAGTGGTCCTGAAGCTTGAACCTTTAGATCCCTTCCCACTGTTAGGATAGGTTTACATTGTAGAGATTTATATTCTTGTAGGCGGGTAGATACCCGGCCATTCTTGTAATACTTGAATTATTATGGAATATAAATCTTTGTGCGGGTAGGACCGCTACTCTTGCTTTATAAACGTTGTACGACTTGCTCATGCATATAGTTTAATTTGGCACTTGTTTTGCCGCATAAACAATTTATGATTCGCTTGTGCATACTGTAGTTTAACTTTAGCAACTTCTTTACTTTGAATAAGTTAACCTATCCACGTGGCAGATAATAGGTTAAAGTTTTGCTTCCTCTTTCGTGATTGTGTGGGTAAGACCGTCACTTGCACTTAGTAGGATGGCTAAACTTTACCTATATCTGACCTGCGTGGAGGTTTTCCTCATTTTTTCCTTGAAGATATTTTCTAAGTGTTCTGAATAAGTTAACAGTTCGACGCGCGGTTGTCGATAGGTTAAAGTTCAGTTTCCTCTATCATGATTGTGCGGGTAAAACTGTCACTTGCATTTAGTAGGATGACCAAACTTTACCTATGGCTGACCTGCGTGAAGGTTTTCCTCATCTTTTCGTTAGAAATTTTCTAAGTGTTTAGAATAAGTTAACCGTTCGACGCGCGGTTGTCAATAGGTTAGTTCGGTTTCCTCTATCATGATTTGTGCGGTTAGGACCGACACTTTAACTTTACCTATAACTGACCTGCGTGAAGGTTTTCCGTTTACTGTGTTTACGCGGGTTTTGCCGCCTTCCACACGCAACGACTTACTTCCCCACTTATGTATGCGGTGAAGACCGGCATATCAGTGTAGAAAGTTCATAAGTATAAATGTAAGACCATCAGCGTCAATGTGATAAGGAGAATCATTTCCATTAGAAGTGGCTCTGGGCCTTTTCTTTTACAAGTTTGGAATTGATCTACATGCAGACTGTGTAATTGAGCTCCCTTCCATATTCTTGGGAGTGTCATCGAGCCTTTCGAGCCGATATGCACTTGGTTCGGAATCTCGTTGTTTACGCAGTATGTAGTCTCCGACATTGAAGCTGCAGTTTTATTCGTGTTTTACCCAACTGGGGTTCTACACGCATTAGCCTGCTCAGCGTTCATTACGCCACGAAGTGCGTGAGCGTCCCATCTCTGACAAATGCTTCGACGATGTCCTTCAAGTCTGTGCATTCTTCAGTGTTGTGGCCTTTTGTCCTGTGAAAGTCACAGTATTTGCTCCGATCAGCATTGTGACGATGTCGGATTATTGGAGCCTTTGGCCATGGGAGCTTCTCAGTGGCGAATATCTCGGTAACGCTTTTGGTGAGTGGCGTCCATCTGGAGTTCTGGTTCGACTGCACGTTATCCCTTCCGCCTAACCGATGTTGCAAGCCGGATGAGGTGTCAAAGTTTACCCTTGACTGCCAAATGCCTAGCTTCCGCTTTTTGTTTAGTCGGGCGGTAAGGACGTTGTCTTCTCTTGTTTTCTGGGTGTAGAGGTTTGTGCTCTGGGGGAGATCTCTACCCAGTTGCTTCTCCGTTTCCGCAAAGCGTTTAGCTGCTGTCATGATGGCATCCCATGTGGACGGCATGCCATCTTTACCCGTTAAGGTGCGGATGAGCTCTGGGTCTTTCGCGCCCTGGATGAAAGCAGCGCGAACAAGATCTTCGCTAATAGTGCCCAGACTTAGCTTCTTTGAATTGAAGCGCGTAATGAAGTCTAGTAAAGACTCATCTTCCTCTCGGATGCAGTTGAGGATTGTCCATTGCTCTTCAGTAAACTTTCTTTGTTGGCTGAAGTGTTGGCTGAACTTCTGCTGGAAGTCTGCCCAATCGTATATGTGGTGGACCGGTAGACGATCGAACCACGCTCTAGCTGCCCCCAACAAGCGTCATTTGGAACATGTAACACCACGTAGGTTCCGTCCAACTACTGACGGTTGCCCCCGCTATGAATCTGTTCAAATGATCGTCTGGATCAGATATACCATCGTAAGTGCCGATGTTGGACATCTGTTTGGCACTTTTCGGGGCGATTGCTTCCGCAATGTCCCTTGCAAATTTGGACGTTCCCGCATTTGCAGCAGTTGGTCTAAATGTTTTGGAGAAGTCACGTGGGTTTCCACCCGCGTTTTTTGGTTTGAAGGTTTCTCCAAAATGCCTTCTCGGTTGGGAGTCCGTTTCCTTACGCTTCCCTTTCGCCCTATGACAAGGGTTTGCGTCACTATCGGATTCCTCCGAATCATCGTCCAAGTACTCTCCGAATTCATCAGCCTGTTGGAGTGAACGTAAGCGTTCATCCAACTCAGCTTGGAATTCTTTTTGACGTGCTTCCGCCCACGCTTTAACTTCATCGAGTGTTTGGCGGGGGAGCCTCGTCCATTGTCTCTCTAACTGGGTATCGGTGAATCCCAGTGAAAGATTATTTACTGCACTTGCCCCAGCTCAGGTAACTAGGGTAGTGTTCGTAAATTTTACTGCACTTGCCCCGGTTTGGGTAACCGGGGTAGTGTTCGTAAAAACTGTGTAGTCGCCGGTATTCCCCCCAGTAGCTGGGGTTGTGGTTACCGGGGTTTCTTGGTCACTTGTTGGTTTTGGGACCGGAGTAACTTTAACCATCTTTCCAGAAGTTTTGAGAACTGAAAAAGACTTAAGTTCTAGCTTTTATGCACGGATGGCGCCAATGAAGAAACACTAATGGACCCCGGGCAGATTACGGATAATCTGGGGGTTAAATAGATGTTTCCCACGAGGGGTTAGATCCGGCGAAGATGGTTATTCTGATAACTTGCAAAACAGACACCGTGAGCTCGTCACTGAGAAGGGGGGGGGTACCTCCTTGTGACCACCCTCCGGCGTGAGAATCAGACTAGATTGCTCTTGAATATAAGTGTATATTAAGAGAATGACTAGAGCAGATATCATGAAATATATCAAGATATGAGATATGAGATAAGATAATGTAATGTGTCCATACCATTTTAAGGTGTTGGAGTATTTATAACCGAAGGTAGGTTTCCAAGCAGGTACAGCCGGCTGAATAGTGTTCCTGTTCTGCCAACTGTGGGCTACGCACATGCCATGCTGGTGGTTGGTGGATAGGCAGCGGCTGATAGTGACCAGGCCGGCTGTGTACTATTCTTGTTCCACCAACTGCAGGCCATGCACGTCTTCTGACAGGTTGGTGAGTAGGCAGCGGCTAATAGTGACATACAGTACAAGAGCGTGCTGCTCGTCATACTGTTGTCAGTGAGCTGTCGTATCCTTGGTCAGATCTTTTGTCCATACCTCGTCAGGTATAGTACAAAAGATCCTCCAGTATCGTACGGACTGGCTCATTTGGGCGGGAGTTCTCCCGACTTTGTGCGGGAGTGTTCCCGGCTTGCTCACTCCTTCTTCAGGTGACATTACTGAATTATTTAAGAGTTAAGTGCCTTGTGCGTGTAGCTTTGCTGCGCAGGTAGCCTTCCCTGATGGCTTGTATCCGCAGCTGCGGGAACAGGCGGAGTACTTCACCATCGGGAGGCTTTTCCTGTGGGAACAGCTTGCGTACTGCGCGTAAGGACGTCACGTCTCTGAGCATGGTGGGTCCTGCGGGCCCAGTTGGTTTCTACGCAGACGTCCCTCTTCAAGGGGTTGCGAGTTTAGCTTTAGCGCAGACGTCCCTGTTGAAGGTGAGTCTTGCGGGTTCAACTGCGCAGACATCCCTCTTTGAGGTGAGTCTTGCGGGTCCAACTGGGCTCTGCTGGGACCTACCTCTTCAAGAACTCAATTGTAGTCAAATCCTTATCTTCATGGTTTGGAAAACCCCCCCCCCTATTGATATTAATTCAAGATTATTATTCAAGATAAATATGCAATCAGCGGCTCCGATGTTGTCCGATCACCATTTTAAATCCGTTATGCTCTAGAACAGAGTGAGGATCTTCTGATTCGCTGATTCCTCAATCACACACTACCGGTATTCTTTGATGCAAGTCCGAATCGATTAAATCACAGCTCTGATACCAATTCAAGACTCGATCGATAAACAAGCATGAATTAAATGACTAACTCTTGTTTATATTAATAAGAAAATCTAACTCAAAAAACTGATTACAACTCTCAAGCCTAACTGGGTTTGACTGTTGATGAACACTAACTCGGTTACGTCATGTTCACAGTCTATATTGTCTTGCCATAACTCGGTTTGTATAGAGTAAACTAAGTTGCTAGTCAAGACATTACTAATTTCCAAATATCATAAAACCCGAATTGTAACCCATAAACCCTTTACATGTTAATGAATCCTACATACCCGATAGGTTCAATCCAGTCACTTACACGTGACGGGCCTATTAAGTTGAAAATTACGTTCTCCCAATGTATTATAAAACCATTTAAGTTTTATTAATTTTCTTTTGAGATCTTTTTTAGTTTTCCATATACATACATTTAGTAGCTTAGCTTTTGTAACTATGTTATCATCATAAATGTAAAATCAGTTACAAACTTACCGGCTAATATTTATGTCCCATATCTAAGTTATATGAAGTTTCTAATTTATTTAGTTCTTTTATTGTTATTTTTATAACTTGGCTAACTAATAAAACCCTTGAACTAATGCACATCATCCCTATCCGCTCTCGTCCCTTATCTGGTGATGTTGAAATCTAAGAGTGAGTGCTTGCGTATTTGGATCAGCCAAAGATAGTTGCTTCAAAATGTCTTTCCCAATATATTTGGTCGAGTTTTTTCCAAATCGTTTTCATTTTCTCATTACATGTGTTCGGTTATCACATTATCATACGTATTGGGATCATACACCTCAACACGAAAGCGACACAACAAGAGTCAAACAAATACAAATATAAAAACAAACCAGAAGCCAACGTTTGGTTGGTTCGGTCATTAAGTCTATTCACAAAGAAGAAATCTATTTAAAAGTTTGGAAATAACAATGTAAAGATACCGAACTCTTAACCCTTTATATTATCAGTTTATCACTAAAGTTTTCTCTACATGATATCTTGCATTTATATGTAAGAAACATAACTGATATTTTAGTATGACTAGAAATCAAAAGTTTAGTATATTTTATTAGGTATATGAAAAGCATCTATCACGTGTCTCAAGAACTCTTAAATGTTATGTTGGGACCGAAGTATAAAAATTTTGATTATGACATGTTAAAACGAAGACGTGACCAGCAGACATCGTTAGAAGTGGATCCTGGAGCACTATGCAACTAGCCAACTATGCAAGTGCTAGATATTTTTATATTATTGTTTGATCACCATTACATACTTTATAACTAACAGTAAGTTAAAGAAAGCGTTGAGTGATGGAAGTGTTCTCTTAATTTTTGCTTAATAAAAGATGCTATATTTTTCTTGGTTTAGCTCGTTTTACAACTCAAGATAAAATATATGCAACAAATAAAGAGTTAAGTTATAGAGATGGCAAAATAGATTTATAAAGGTTCAATTGGATGTTAACTATCCACTCTGTGTCGTCTCTCCAATTCTCAAGAGTTGCTTCACTGTTTTTTCCTCTAAATGGCATGGATCATCAATACAATGTCTCACTAAGCTAATGCAGTGAAACTTCTTCCACACACAATGCCAATGTAGTACGCTTTACAACTCTTCAAGCATTCAATATGTCAAGATAGTACCGAAACTTTTAAGTACAAAACAACACTACATCAAGATATTGTTCTCCTCAACAAGTCATCAGCAAATGATGATCACCTCCTAAATAAATCAAGGGAACAACATTGGTGATTCCCTTACTATATAAAAAGATTGCATGAAAGACGTGAAACTTCTTGATTTTGCTCTTCTTTGATATTTTCTTCAACTGATGCTTGAAAGATGTTAGAAGTAAGAGATATATGTTTTTGAATATATATGTAAATTAGTAACAGGAAAATAGGTGAAGATATAGGTTACACAACTTCCTTTTATAGGTCAAAGCGCATGCAAGATATGAACATTGTGGCCAAATGACCCGGTGGTCCATCCATGCGCTCGGTTCAACCGACCGTGGACGTCCGGTCCATATTGCTCGGTGTTTTGAACACTGTGAGATGTTTTTATTCATTTTTATTCACATTTTTTCTAAAAAAAATTATTTATCACAACATGTTTAACAAGTTATCATTTAGGGGCTGTTTGGCAACATCTGAATCAGTAAGTCTGAACCATTAAGCTGTCTGAATGGGTAAGATAATCTGAACCAGTTAAACATCTGAACCAATAAGAGCTGTTTTGTTAGACATCTGAATGACTGTGCAGAATTACTACTTTACCCCTCTGCAGAATTATGTACTGAATGAAATTTATTTGTTTGATCAAAAATCTGAATGACTATACTGAATGACGGATAATTAAAATAAAGAGAATTCATAACATAACCTTCAACAAACAAACATCCAAAAAATTCATAATATAACCTTCAACAAACAAGCATCCAAAAAGTTCATAACATAACCTTCAACAAACAAACATACAAAAAGTTCATAACATAACCTTCAACAAACAAACATCCAAAAAGTTCATAACATAACTTTAAACAAAAAACATTCAAAATAATCCGTATTTCGCTCCTGCGTTTTTCACCCATGGCTCACAAGCTTGCAGATTAAGAAGTAACCACACCCTCAAACAATTGAGTACATAGTTCGGGGTAAGCAAGTGGCACGGTTCTTAAGGCTTCTACATACTTGTTAGACTGTTTGGAAAACAATATTATAAAATTCTATAAGATTCTTGAAATATATTAAGAACTACTATTCAGAGAGAAAAGATATTATTGTTTAAAAAATACCTTCATCTCTGGTTGCCACTCTTCTTCCGACAAATTAAACATGTTTGTCACGGCATTATAAATATTGCCTGTTTTGTTTTTAAGCTTTCTCCAAGCTGAAAATTTTCCTTTTAGATAGTCATAACGGTTCCTCATGTGTTTTTGTTCCACTATGAAGTTATGTTGCATTTTTAATTTTGCCGAAATATTATTCCATGACAATGTTTTAAGGTTACCTCCCTCACGCCCATTAACGGTTACCTCGTGAATACATGTTTCAAGAAAAGTTTTCTCCACACCTTCTTGTTTCCAATTAATCCTAACTATTTCTTTGAACAATAAAAGCAAATCAACATATAAATAAAATTGTTAAATGTTAACCCACCGGAAACTTTAATCCCGATTATACCCCCATTTTATGAATTTTATTCTCTTTGAGGCATTTCATCAAACACCTTATGTGCATATATTTTATAGTCAAATCATCCAAATTTTCATTTTAAATCACATATTTTCATATACAAGTATTCCATTTCAAATCCCATGTAGTCCACATATTATAAACATGGATGCAAATACAAGAGCAGAAGATCGATTTACCTCGTAAGAACGGAGCGGTGGTGGTCGGGTTGGGAACGATGGTGGTCGGATTGGGAGAGACGATGGTGCTGGCTGGAGAAGCGATGGTGGAGGCGCCGATCGACTGGTGGTGGTGGCTGGAGAAGCGATGGTGGTGGAAGGAGATGTTAGGGTTTGGAGAGGATTTGGTTTCTCAGGTGATTTGGGGTAAAAGTGGAAAACAAAGATCTTTTTCATTCAGCTAAAATAAAAAGCTGGACCATTCAGATCTTATTCAGCAACTTTTTTTTGCGAACCAAACACGTATTTAGCTGACCGGTTCAGCAAAAAGTGTCTGAATGGCCCCATTCAGACACAAACAAACAGCGCCTTAATCTTATCACTTCAGAGAAGATCTAATATGGAAATGGCTTAGATCCTTTTGTATTTACCAACACACGTCATTTTGCATTCCCAATTTATTGTATCGTGTGTAGTGGGCGAGGAGATGGCGTGATTTTAGGCGATAAGGAGGAGGAACACCCCCCCCCCCCCCCGATAATAGGGGCGACAGGGGGGGGGTATTTTTGTCGCCGGCGATGGTTTGCAGAATATTATATTATTATTATTGTTATTATTGTTTTTTGGCTGTTGAAACGGTCATAAATTATATATATATACACATACACACACACACACACACACACACATATATATATATACCCTCTTCCTCTCTAACTTTATCTCCAATAACATCAATATTTCATATAAAAATACATCTCTTTTCCAAAAAAAACCTAAAAAAATAAATCCTAGAAACAACCCGAGCCATCCAGTCCTCACTTTCGGGCAACACCATGCTCCGCAAAACCAACTAAGCGTAAACTTTCAATGGTTCCCGAACACCGGAAACCAACTGAACCACAGCTATTAATTTCCTTTTCCCGGGTCGAACTTAAACATGTACGTCAACTTCCTCAACCCCCAAAACCACATGCCGGTGTTCGGGTCTAGCCAACTGGAGCCGATGACCGTGCCGGAGACTCAAACGACATGGACATCCGGTTCAACCCAAAAGGCCCGTAAACACAAAAAGAAGCAACCGGGGGAGCCGGCGGCGCTACGTGAGCAATACAAGCCAGGGATGGAGGAGGAGGAACTAGCTCTCACAAAAGCTTGAATCGCTATTTTGGAGAATCCCGACGTTGGTAAGTTAGTAATATTAAGTATTTGTTTAACTTTATTTAGTATTTATTTAAAATTAATATTAATTGTGAAAATAATTTTAATTGTCGCAAACTTTCAAGCTGTCTATATATTTTGGATGAAAATATTTGAAGCTTGGCTTAGGCTAATGGGCAAACTGGAGGAAGTCCGGGGTAAAGAAGCGGTTCAAGCCCATTGGAAGGTCATCAATCAAGAATATCAAAAATATGTTGGGATATACAACCGATTGAGTGAACACGGTTGGCATAGCGGTCAAAACGACGCCCATCCAATCTCTCGAACTCAAGGGCAACTAGATAGGAGGCAAGGGAAGCCATTTAAGCATTTAAGTTCTTGGGAGAAACTTCGGGTTTGCCTGAAATAGAACATGGCACCCACAGTTTCGGTTGCTCGTCGATCCGGGGCATAATCCCAGGCTTCAAAAGTCGAAGACCTCGCCTTCGACAAATCCGAGCACACCCGCAACATCCTTCGATGCTCGTAACTTCAACCTCGTTGACGAAGAAGAGGATGACACAATTAATTTAGGGGACGATAACGTACAAGAGTTGCCTCGACCCCACGGGAGGAAGAAAAAAGAAAACAAAAAATGTGAGGGGTTCGTCGTCATCACGAGCCGATGTGGGGGCCCACGAAGAATTCGACTTACTAAACGAGTTGTTCGGTCATTTCAAAACCCAAAATGTGGAACGTACCGCTTCCTTCCAACATAGCAACGAAATAAACGACCGGATTGAAATGGGAAAAGACTACGACTTCCTCGTCTCAAATGGGTTAAACGAAGAGGTCGGCCTATTGGAAGAGTGCCGAGTAGAAAAATGCGCAAATTTATGGTTTTTAGTTTTATGTTTTTTTTATGTATTTGTTTTTGTATTTTTTTTTTAAATTTTAATGTATTTATTATTTATTTACTTCAATGGGTTTTATTTGTTTAATTTAATTATATAAAGAAAATTAAAAAAGATAACATGGCGATGGAGGGGCTACAACAACATTACACTTCTAAAACAAAAATTCTCCATTTATTGACGGGGCATCACAGGTCAAAAATCATCACATTTTTTAACCCCTCTAATATACATAGCATTATGCAAGTTGGATCTTCTATGAAGGATCATATGGAATAGTTGCCCCTTAAAGTAGACTTCTTGATAGACCACTTTTTAATATTTTCTAATTAATTTAATTTTCTAGCAAATATATAATTTATGTGAGTTTTGTATAAAGTTGATTTTAAGTTATAAAAATCATTTCTTTGTATTTATTTATTATGCTACTAGGTTATTGACCCGTGCACGACACGGGTGGAAATATAGAAATTGTCAAGTAAACATATATACAATTTCAAACGATAAATTATTTTTTAATATATTTTTTGAAACAATATGATTTTTAATTGCAATTCATATAAAATGACTTTAATTATATAGTAGAATGTCTACGAAGAAAATTTAAAACTTTAAAACTTTAAAACATAAACTTTATAAACTTTAAAAACTAATATTAATATAAAACAAACAAACTTCACTAATATTATTCTTGAAAGCAAGCAAATCAGAATATAAGCATCTAGGAAAGATTTCCGATAAGCATCCAAGAATGATTCGGGCTTCTTTTATTCATGGACCGGGAACACAGTTGACGACATAAACATTCATATGCCAATCTAACAAACATAGTGACTAACTAACTACGAAAACTGGTTTTACATTTCATGTGAAAAGTCCCGCACCCTCATAAACAGAAGCACATTCAAAGCTCATTTAAGAACCATAACCAAATCTAAACCTTTTTAAAATGACATGTTTCGACCAGAATCAAATCGTTACGCTTTTAGAATGAACCATTTAAACACGAACCAAATCGATATCTTTTAAATTAACCCGATATGACTATAACCAAATCAATGCGATTTAAAAAAGACCCGTTGAAACCAGAATGAAATCGATGCCTTTTTATTTTGACTCGTTGATCCGAACTAAACTGATACTCTTTTAAAATGATCCATTTTGATCCGAGCCAAAGCAAATAAAAAACATTTCTAAAACGACTCATTTTCATAAAAGAAAATAATAACACACTTGCAGATTAAGAAGAAAATGAAGGGTAACATATACAACATTCTTAGCTTTTGAAATCCTTTCTACCAAATGCGAATTCATTATTAGTGGTTGTGAAGATTCAAAAAAAATATAAAGCTTCAATAACTTCAAAATATTTGAAAGTTAAAACCCATGTGAACCTTCCATATTATTTCATTTTTAAATAGATATTAAAACCAAACACCGAACAAACTTAATAAAAATTGAAACGAAACTAAATTGAAAAAAAATAAATTAAAACCGAAAACCTAAATAAAACCAAATACCAATAAAACTAAAACAAAACCGAAATGAAACTGAAAAACTAAAACGATAAATCTGAAACTAAACCAAAAACAAAAATTGTAAAAACCGAAACAAAAAAATGAATAAAGAAAACCCCGTCTAAAACGAAACTGAAACGAAACAATTTATAAAAACTAAAGCCGAACAAAAACCAAAAACCGAAATGAAACCAAAATAAAAATAACTACCATGAAACTTTGAAAACCTGATAGTTTTTAATTTATATTGAATTATATATTGAATGTGATTAAGTTGAATGTAATTTAATTCTAAATTATTTTATTAATAAGAAATTATGAGAATAAATGTTATTTATGGAAATAGTTATTGTTTTAATAGTATAGTAGATAGATGGTAGATGTTATGTTTTGTTTTTAAACACTTTTGATTCGCAATCCATATCTTCAATTTATTCTTTGATGTCTTAGAAACACACCTGATTAATTCCTTAAGATAGTGAATCAAGCCTTTAAGGACATATACATAACATATAATTATCATTGATAAACTACTAATATCACTGACGTTTGATCGGCACCGTCAATATCCCTTTAGATTATTTTTTGGTATAATGGTTTTAAATAATCCGAACTATCATATTTTGGTTGTTGTTAGTCTCGACTAACAAATGACTGGTAACGATCTCACATTTCATCATATTTTCTACTAACGAACCCTGACTAACGAAATCCTAACGTCGTTAGTTTTATGACGTGGCATTCTTGCGTGTCAAAAAACTTGCTTATGTGGCATATTGCACCACCACCACCACCATCATTGTGGCATCGCACCACCACCTGCCACCATTACGGCCAAAAGAGACACATATATACTCTTGGGAAACCAGATATGCTCGTTGAGAAAACAATTTTCTGGTTTCCAACAAGTATATATGCTCTTTTGGTCTATATGGTAGCTGGTGGTGGTGCGATGTCGCGATGGTGGTCGCATGGTGGTGGCGGTGGTGCGGCGGTCGTAATGGTCGTGGTGGTGTGAAATCTACCACATAAACATGCCACGCATATGCCACATAAGCAAGTTTTTGACATGTAAGCATGCCACGTCATAAAAAACTAACAAAGTTAGGACTTTGTAAGTCAGGGTTTGTTGGTAGAAAAAATGATAATATGTTGGACCATCACCATCTATTTCGTTAGTTGACACTGACAATAACCAAAAAGTAAAATTATTTAAAACCAATATACCTTTTTTTTCTAGATTCCGAGGGAGTCATTGGTTAAGGTACAATGATTGTAAGTTTGATCCGTCGGTGATAATCTACCTATTACTATTGAAACAATATCATTATTTCACATGGCAACCAGAGTAGCCAATTAGGATGTCAACTAATACTATTACAATTTATAGAATTCCTAACAAAGTTACAAATGCAATTTTAAATGTTGTATTAAATGAGGTTTTAGATATTTATAAATTATAAAATTTTGTTTATCATTATTTCTGTAACACCCCGGCTTTAAGCGGAATACGCTCATGTGCAACGTACAGATCACTTATAAGCTCATAACACTATTAATAGTGACAATATATTTAATTCATTCCATAATTTCTCAAGTACACAAATAGTTTGATAATAAGACAAACAAAATTACATCTAAATGAAACAAATATTAATCATTGAAATAATCCTAAGGTATAAATAGTTTTCTTGTCCTGACACTTCATTGTACCAACATGCAGCATATTTAAAATAATATATTTTGTCAACAACACATGTTGGTGAATTTTCATAAGTTTTTGCGTATATAAATATATATAAAATGCGCATTTCAACGATCGTCATGCAATAAATATTCAAACATAATGTAAATGAAATCAAATCGTGTTGTCCTCCCATATATTTAGCCGAAGCCGTAGAAGTCGGGGAAATGAGAGTCGCCTTACGTAAACAACCGAAGTCGTAATGTTAGACGGTGCTGGTACGTCCCGTCGGACCCTCCCACTATGTGTATGCATTTGTGTTTTCGTCACTCCCACCATAAAAACAGCAAACACGTTGCACACAATTTATGTATAATCATAAACAAGATGCGAGAATAATATTAACAGGAACGATATGTATGAATCGATTTGTAAGCGAAACGAGCAAATAAGTGAAAATAGCTTTGAGTGAGTGAACCAATAAAGTTCAGTTCAACAAACGACCTTAGATAAATAAATAACTAGGATCAAAATGTGGTTGAAGACAATAAGAAAAAGGTGGCTGACATGTTCGATTTTTAATTCTTAGACGAAAAAGTTTGTTAAAAATATGTATATTTTTTTATTTTTATTAGTTGAAAGAAAAAGGTTAATGCTTTAGTTTTAAGTTGATTTATTTTAGCATTAGGAAAAGAGTAGTTATAATAACTATTAGTTAATTTTAGGTTAGGTTCATTTTCAAACCAAACATTATTCAAGAAAACGGTTTGAACGAGTGGTTCGTTTTCGGTCGGACACGAACTCGGTTTGAGTCGGGTTTGTGTCTAACATGTTTGAAAGGTAAGTTGTGGTGACATGCTGGAAAATCTTAGTCGGGGAAATGAGAGTCGCCTTACGTAAACAACCGAAGTCGTAATGTTAGACGGTGCTGGTACGTCCCGTCGGACCCTCCCACTATGTGTATGCATTTGTGTTTTCGTCACTCCCACCATAAAAACAGCAAACACGTTGCACACAATTTATGTATAATCATAAACAAGATGCGAGAATAATATTAACAGGAACGATATGTATGAATCGATTTGTAAGCGAAACGAGCAAATAAGTGAAAATAGCTTTGAGTGAGTGAACCAATAAAGTTCAGTTCAACAAACGACCTTAGATAAATAAATAACTAGGATCAAAATGTGGTTGAAGACAATAAGAAAAAGGTGGCTGACATGTTCGATTTTTAATTCTTAGACGAAAAAGTTTGTTAAAAATATGTATATTTTTTTATTTTTATTAGTTGAAAGAAAAAGGTTAATGCTTTAGTTTTAAGTTGATTTATTTTAGCATTAGGAAAAGAGTAGTTATAATAACTATTAGTTAATTTTAGGTTAGGTTCATTTTCAAACCAAACATTATTCAAGAAAACGGTTTGAACGAGTGGTTCGTTTTCGGTCGGACACGAACTCGGTTTGAGTCGGGTTTGTGTCTAACATGTTTGAAAGGTAAGTTGTGGTGACATGCTGGAAAATCTTAGTCGGGGAAATGAGAGTCACCTTACGTAAACAACCGAAGTCGTAATGTTAGACGGTGCTGGTACGTCCCGTCGGACCCTCCCACTATGTGTATGCATTTGTGTTTTCGTCACTCCCACCATAAAAACAGCAAACACGTTGCACACAATTTATGTATAATCATAAACAAGATGCGAGAATAATATTAACAGGAACGATATGTATGAATCGATTTGTAAGCGAAACGAGCAAATAAGTGAAAATAGCTTTGAGTGAGTGAACCAATAAAGTTCAGTTCAACAAACGACCTTAGATAAATAAATAACTAGGATCAAAATGTGGTTGAAGACAATAAGAAAAAGGTGGCTGACATGTTCGATTTTTAATTCTTAGACGAAAAAGTTTGTTAAAAATATGTATATTTTTTTATTTTTATTAGTTGAAAGAAAAAGGTTAATGCTTTAGTTTTAAGTTGATTTATTTTAGCATTAGGAAAAGAGTAGTTATAATAACTATTAGTTAATTTTAGGTTAGGTTCATTTTCAAACCAAACATTATTCAAGAAAACGGTTTGAACGAGTGGTTCGTTTTCGGTCGGACACGAACTCGGTTTGAGTCGGGTTTGTGTCTAACATGTTTGAAAGGTAAGTTGTGGTGACATGCTGGAAAATCTTAGTCTTGTTTATTAGTTGTGCAAAAGTTAGTTTTTAAAACAAAACATTTTTTTAAACTGAACATTAACGTGCCGACGAGCGATAGTTAAAACGCATCCACGGTTATTAATTTAGAGTGACAACATGATGATGATCTCATGATATGTTATATAGAAATAAGACAAAAATTACCTGATGGCGGAATCTCAAAGAAGTAAGAAGAATTTGATCGGTTTGACTTTCTTGGTCAAACTTGGATTTTAGCATCAACTGAAAAGCAAGAACACAATTGAGAGTGTAAGTGTTGTCATAACTAATTTGTAGAAGTTTGAGAGACTTTATATAGGCTTCAAATCGATAATAACAAGGTTGAAGTGATTAATTGCATAAGGTAGTCATAAGGCTAGTCTTAAGCAATAGTACTCACTAAATTAATGAGTTTTTCCTCAATTTGGTGAAGGAGGAAGTTAATTATCAACAAAAAAATAGTCTAGATTCATCCAAGACTTGCAAAAATGAGTCAAAGAGCGGGAATTTGGAAAGGAGGAGAAAAAGTCGGTTGACCCGTCTTGAAAAACACCAATAATTATAAACAATTAAATAACACAATCAAATATACTCAATAAATGCGAAGATTTTATTATGAATTGTGAATCCAAAAAGTATCAAAATTTTAAAATGGGTCGGATTTTTGGGTTTTTTTTTAAATGATGAATGCCACAATTTATATCTTATAAACTCATAAGGTTTGTTATTGTGTATATTATTAAATTTAACTTTTTTGTTATATTTTTTTAACCATCTATGTATTACACGGGCTATATCCTAGTAAATGAATATGCCAAACAGTTTTTATTACAGTAGGGTTGACTTTTGGGTCTTGAGAATACCGCTAAGTGAGTCTGGGTCGGTATGGCGGGTAAGTCCTGTTTGCTCCTATAAGGGTGAGCACCAACCTGGTAAAACCTGCGAGGCCCGAACTGAACAGACCCGGTTATTTACAAAAGGGTCAGTTATCAGGTCCTGAAAATACCATTAATCAGGCCTGGGTTTGTATGATGTGTAAGACCCGTTTGCTCACCTCTATTATCCGGTGATGTTGAAATCTAAGATTGAGCACTTGTGTATTTTGATCGGCCAACGATAGATGCTTCAAAATGTCTTCCCAACGTATTTGGTCGAGTCTTTTCCCAATCGTTTTCATTTTCTCATTATATGTGTTCGGTTATCCCATACGTATTGGGATCGTACACCTTAACACGAAAGCGACACAACAAGAGTCAAGCAAATATAAATATGAAAACAAACCAGAAGTCAACATTTGGTTGGTTCGGTCGTTAAGTTTAAGTCACAAACAAGAAATCTATTGAAAAGTTTGGAAATAACAATGTAAAGATACTGAACTCTAAACCCTTGATATTATCAGTTTCTCACTAACGTTTCTCTACATAAGATCTTGCATTAATATACGAGAAACATAACTAATATATTAATATGACTAGAAAACAAAAGTTCTAAGTATATTGTATCAGGTATATTTTATTTCATTAAATGTTGACGAATTCCCATCTAGATTGTATCGAATTAAAATTAATTAATTGTTGAGAAAGTTTTGACTAAAATATTTAAATCATGTCTAAATTCTAAAAGTATAAATATTTGATTTTGCTGGATACCGATGATATAAAATCTTATCCTCAAACCTATTTTCTAGAAGAAATTACCAGCTAACACTTTATAATAGATTCTGTGAAATGAAACACGGTGAACCTCATTACTAAAAGGAGATCTTCATGTAATCATCATCCGGAATGAAAATAAGCAGTTTCTTTAAATAATAAGTACGAGAGTAAAATACTAATCAATGAGAGAGCATACCTCAATTCTTTCTAACTTATGGAATTTATATGAATATTAAGGAGGGTTGATTTCATAGATCACGTCTTTGGTCCCTACCAGGTGGCAAGGGCTTGAACGCAGGGATGGACTCAGTGTCGGATCTAGACCATAATCTTAGAGATAACGTCCAAAATTTTTTTTTACCGTATATCATAAAATGTAAATGAAATTTTTTTACCGTATTTCATACAATAATCGACTTTTTTACGATATTTCATACAATAGTTTTTTTTTTTAATTTGCCTTTGGACCGATATCATCATTTTTTGTAATGTTCGTTTAAAATGATTGCTAATAAGACTTTATTGTTTCATCTTCCAAGTTCCCTAATTTTAGAAGGGAGAAAATTTAAACCATAAATCTATAATCAATTTCAATTTACACATAAACCCTAAATCCCTAATCAATTACAATTTCCAATTTATATTATCCGAATTTTCAACAAACCATAATCAATCATTCAATTGCTACCAGTGGGGTAGTACTTGATTGCCAAAGGCAAACCTTTAAAATACCTGGGTTTGGAGGGATCTTTGGTTCAAATCCTAATAACAACAAAAATGAAAAGTTCACTGTTAAAAAAAATCATTTAATTGCCCATAAACAATTCTAAATTAACAATTTATACAAACAAATAAGCAATTACAATTTTAAGTAGAAGTAGAAAAATACATAAATTGAATAAGTAGAATTCAAACCATGGACGAGGGAGTGTGGGGTGGAAGCCACGATTGAATGAAACTTTGGTTTGTTGAATGTTGATGTCCGACCTAAACCAAACGTTTAAGCATAAAGGAAAAACAAACAAATGGTTTTATTTAGTTTGTGCTTAAATTTGGTTAGGCTTTAATTGGTTTCGGCTTTAAATTTGGTTGGGTTTTAACAAACATGGGTAGCGCTATATTTTTTTAGGGGTAGCGAAATACAAAAACCGAACAAAACATAAAAAATTTGTACTACCACGAAAAGTTGAGGGGTAGCAGAGGCTATCCCTAGTTATATACTAGGTCCGCCACTCCTATAGCTTGACTAGGGGTGTCGGCCGACCCCTGTGATAAAAGCATAATTAGTGTTATATATATGAAAAAATCTTGATCGACGCCTGCAAAATTTTGACACCGACCCCTGTGAAATACTAAGAAAAGAAGAAGGAGAAAAGTTAGAATGGAGAAGAATAAACACTACCGGAAAATTTTTCGGTGAGTCTGGAGTTGCAGCGGCCACGGGAACGGAGAAGTGCGTATGGGGGAGAGAAGTAGATAAAAATTGATATTTTAATACTGATTGTCGTCTGCACACTTTCTTATTATTTTCCAATGTTTTTATTTATGTCTAACTTGGTTGTTACCCGGTGTGTTTTGCCGGGGCGTGCCGGCTAGTTCTGTGTTGGTTACACCCGGGCGTCATTTACATAAGTTGACGCGAATTCGGTTGGTATCGGCAACGCTCTTTATGATATCAAAACTAAACCAAAAAAATAATTCATCAAACTAACCTCTTTAAAACAAATTAAAAAACGAAACACCACACCACCTTACTTTTTCACTGCTTGATTAGTATGAAGCCTATAAATACAAAAATCTATTTCTATCAATGTTGTAAAACTCCCGAGTAGGCGGCCGAATACTCTCCGATTACTCCCCTCCTAGATCGAGTACTCCCCGCCTCGGCCGAGTACTCCTTAGATATTTTCCGAGTAATCCCCGGCTACTCCTGAGTACTCGCAACTCCCCAGGCGACCGCCTAGGACCGCCTAACGACTTTTACAACATTGATTTCTATTTAAAAAAAGGCTTCAAGAAGGCTCGAACTTGGGACTTGCAAGTTGCAACAACAAAACAATACCACCACAGCAACATCCTTTTTCTTTTATTACTTTCAAATTAAAAAAAAAAGCTCAAAGAGGCTCGAACTTAAGACCTAAAACTTGCAACAACAAAATCACCACACCAACTTCCAGTTTCATTAACTTCATGAGTTTCAAATGTTTAAATACCAAAATAAATGTTTAAATGTTAAAAAAAATGAAATTAGTGGTTGTCACATGGAAGCCACTGATTGGACCACCATAAAGTTATTGTAGCTTAAGGTTTCCATTTATATATACGAGATTGATCAAGGAGAGTGAGACATACTACAAAGACATGTCGGTGGCGATGAACATAGCCATGTTGTTCTCTAGTGTGAGAACAATGACGACAATGAACAACGCCAAGAGAAGAAAAGGTTGGTTATCAACACAAAGCATACAGTATTGATAGCACATTAAAATCCAAGTTAATTACATAAATTACCTTTGTGGTGAATAACGTTTTGCAGGAATCAACCCGGTAGTGGTTTTTTTGCAGATATCACCTCCGTGGTAAGCACTATTTTGCAATTAGAACCCCGCCGTGAACCTAACATTAAAAATCCTGTGAAAAGACCCTTATACCCCTGCAGTTTGCAACCATGTGGTTTTTAATGTTATTAACAATTTCCACCCTCCCTTCTTTCTCCTATTCTACACCACCACCGAACACCACCATTGAAGAAAAGCCAATAAACAGGTGCAATGCGTAGTTGTAACATTTCGGATTTTTCCAAACCCGTATTCATTTACGATTAACCCGACTGGAAATATTTTTAGATCTTTAGTATTAATCAAAAATAAATATTTAAAAGTACTTAAGTTGTTAAAGGTTCATTTATTACCCTTGTACTTTAAATTATGTTTAAATTATATTTATATCTTAACTAGTTCATTAAGTGATCACAAATCAAACCACAAGGACCAATCTTGCCATTTTGTGAAACTCCACCATGGTTGGCGGAGCGCCGCGTGGGCTGCCCCAACCTCCCCGTCGCGCGGCGCATTGGGGACCCTGCACAGATCGTTTAAACTTTAGTTCGTTTCCTAGTTCGTTTAAGGTATAAAATCGATTATATTATGTATGTTTGAGTGAATTAAGGTACAAGTAAACATCATATAACTAAAATACAACTCCTAATTCATTTTCCCCTGCCCAAGATCAGATATTTATGAATCTTTCGATGATTCTTTCCTTGAATCGCATATACTTGCTTAAACGGGCCAAAAAGCCTATAATTAGTTCGGTTTAGCTATTCCTATATAAACACATCATAATTCCCTGCTGTAAACTTTAATCTAACCCTAATGCACCTCCTCCAGCCGTCACTAGCCTCTGCCATCTCGTAAATCCTTCGGTTTTTGCATATTCGTTGAAGATACAAGACTTGTTCGTTGACTTTGCTTGCTTTAGGACCTTTGACTTCCGTTTCTCATCAATCCTTTCACTTTCCGGGTAAGTTGTAAACTGTAAAATTGTTCTTACATATTCCCTAGTCAATAACCTTCAATCAATTTCGGTGGTTGAAGGGTGTTGACTAGTCAATTGCTTTAAAACCCGATAAAGGGTAAAACAGTCAACAAGTTTGACTTTGCGTTTTCTCATGCTTCTGGTCGGATTCAACATTCAGTCCAGAAGACTTTTATTCTCGTAACAAAATTTTAAAGCTACTGCTCAAAACCCGACTTCTGACTTGCTGTTCGGATTCTGGTCAGTACCAGCTCACTTAAATCTTAGATTTAACATAACTATAGTTCTACTCATCCGTTTGGATTGATTCCAGCGGCATTAAGTTTTTTTTTTATTTATAGTTTCATATCACAAAGTTTCAGGTTCTGATCAGTTATCTCATTTGACGCGTATTGGACGACTCGCTTATCCGTTGACTCGTTTATTCTTAATTATACTCACTTGCCTTTAATCTAAGGTTAGTTTGATCATTCCCCTTTTTATACACTGTTTTCTAAAGTTTTGGGGACATATGCGTACTTACTCATATTTTCTATTCTATATATATACTCAAAATCGCAAACATAATTATTGTGTGAATATCAGTTGAATGTTATTTGCTAATTGCTACATGTTAAATTGTTTACTTGATAACGTTCGGAGAGGTCCAACATATCCCCTTGTAGAGGGTTCTCATTAGTATGATCATACGACCGTCTTAGTAACCGGAGCCCGATTCGCTTGGCGAAGGTAAACCGACAATTTAGTCATTGTAATCAATGTCCGATTCGCTTGGCAACGATTCATTGGCACACGAGTACACCTTGGTTTTGGTTTGTTAAGGTTTGATTGATTATTACCACATAGATTGGTTTTCGCATTTAACACTTATCATTTATTATTTATTTATTATATAACTATTTGTTGTGTTAAAATTGGTGATCATCTCACTCAACATGTTTGTTGACAAAACTTCATTTTCTACACATATGCAGGTTGCCTGAGTTGTATTTGATTATTGTGTGTATTATTTGAATAAAAGAATTAATTAGATATTGCCATTTATAATTATGATAGTATCTTCGAGCTGTGAGCAATCGGATCACGCTTCGTCATTTCCGCCTTAGGTTGGGGTGTGACAGATTGGTATCAAAGCCGAAGGTTATAAGATAGGTCGTTAGAAATTGTCCTAGACATATGTTAGGAACCCTATACGTGCTTATCTGAGCTGCCTTATATGCTATTTAATAAATTGTTTACAACTTGCTTAGATTAATTATTTAAATTGCATTTATCTTGTTTATTTATTGCACACACACACAAATTCCGAGGTTATGCCTCAATTTTCAAAATATTTTTAAATCCTCTTAATTTTTGGTAGATTATATTTTATTGTGGGAAATTCCTTAAGATTTCCCGTGTTTTACTCTTTTACTTTGAAGCGTGGGGGTACGACAAATCTCGTACAACCATAACTTCAAGTGGTACCCGTAATCAGCTAAACGGTTACGTGGTAAACATAACCGGCTAAACGGTTATACTTCCAAATTGTGTTTTTAAATTATTTTAAATGCTTAGTTGGGTGAAAAATCCATGGAATTCCATGGGCACTCCAACTATTCATTTCTTAAATCATTTTCGATTTGATATTTGGGTTGGAACTTATCGTCCGGGGTGGTTCCCGAGATACACCAACTACTTATATTTGATTCGTTGATTCGATATTTAGTTGAGTCGGTTAAATGCCATGTAACGCTCATGGTCCGAACAACTCAATTGATTTGATAATTCGTTAATTAGTTGGGTCAGTTAAATGCCATGTACACGCTCATGGGCTGAACAACTCAATTGTTTATTATACGTTATTTTAAATTGCCATGAAACGCTCATGGGAGGCCAATTCACAAACTTTATGTTGTTTATTTAGTTGGTCTATTCAAATTGCCATGAAAAGCTCATGGGATGTCAACTCGTTTGATATGCTTGGTTATTTATTTTTTGAAAATTTTATAAAACGTTATTTACTTAAATGCTTCAAACTCATACATGTTATTTTAATTCTTGACTCGTCCTCTAGTCTTCACTAGTACTAATTCATATACATACATATACATACACATACGCATCTCTATAATTTCATATCAACTCATTCCTATAACTCACATGTCATCTTACACACTTCCATTATTGGTCCTCATACAATGTCTTTTCTAGGAAATCATCGTAATCAATGCCGTTCACCTGCTTCTCGTAATTGATGTTCAACTACTAAAATCGACAAAGAGTTTGCTGTTGTATTCCGTTAATCAAACGACCACCAATCTCGACTAAACTAAAATACATCGAATAAGAAATCTTATACTAATTTATATTCGTTAAAATATTATTTAAAATATATTTTCTTATTTACATCCATAACCTCAAACTATAAATTTCTAAGTACATTTAAATCCCTATCCTCAAATTTAAACTATAAATATTTTATTTCAATATCATGATGGTTTTCACAACTTATTTTCCACTTTATAAATCCTTATTATTAAAATTCAATTATTGTAAATTTTATTATTAAACTAAATTATGTATTCTCTAAATTTAATTTCCATTTGTAAATTAAAAAAAATAAAAAATAAATAAATAAATAAATAAATAATAAAAATAAATTTTTTTCCATTAATTAATTTAACTTTTATTATTAAATTGACTTTTTGATTGAACCTTCATCGTAAATATTTCAACTCCCTACTTTGGATTTTTTTAAATTTTGAATGTTTCAAATGATAAATTCGTAGTTGTTAGAATAGTCATGGTGGTTCATGCGTTTCTAGCCTCGCATTTATCTCATTTTCATTAAATGTTTCACATCTTATTTTTGCTATCGCAATTAATTTAGAAATTTGTTATTTACCTAAATTTCCATTATCAATAA
Source organism: Bidens hawaiensis (assembly GCF_021521415.1). Lineage (NCBI taxonomy): Eukaryota > Viridiplantae > Streptophyta > Magnoliopsida > Asterales > Asteraceae > Bidens > Bidens hawaiensis. The sequence goes on from NW_027505180.1 coordinate 105,862, forward strand.
TCCAATTTATATATTTCCTAATATTTATAACGATTTTATGAAAAAGTAAAAGATCCAAGAATTCCCAATTTAATATAATTTAATTACCTACTTTATATTTTATCTAATTTTAAAGGTTTAATTGTAATAGGACTATCTCGATGGTTCAGGAATATCCGTTTCCCAGTTTAATCTATTTACAATTTAATTCAAATACGTATATTTTCGCATTATCATTAATATTTAAATTATCAATTATTAACTATTATAATATCTTAATCGAATTAATCTAAATCTCAAAATCACCAACTTGAAAAACTATGACCTTACATTAACTTCTCTTTAAACTCATAAGTACTTAAATTAACCAAACTCGACTCACCAAAATTTCCGTTAACTATGTTTAAAATTATTCTCGATCTTAGAAACTTCATTTCTAAAGAATACGATCATTTAGGACTCCGCATGCCATTAACTATTTGTTATAAATTAAACCTTTGCGTAATTCATCCCCTGAATAAAATTCATTTATAAAAGTTAATCTATTAGGATCTTGAATCTCCATCTCATTTCCTTAATCTCGATTATCACAATAATATTTGTTTCACCAAATCTATTTTCTTCAATTTTCAAAATTTTACTTTTAAAAGAAAAAGAGGTTTTCGAAATCTCACGGTTTTATTAATTCAACTCGAACATTTATTAATTTGAAATTATATTTAGAATTATCAAAACAATTGTTTTCTCTTAAAAATTTTATTTAAAACGTTTTATAACTCACATGATGGAATGGATTATGCGGACCATCCGACGATCTAAGTAATTATGGATCGACACGTAATTACCAAAGTCCTCGCATGAAAATCATAATACGTAAGATTGTGTGTCATGATCTAGTACCTAAGGTAGCTTGGGTAATGGTACGAATGATGAGATGATAAGGACATGGTGGATACGCCGCTGGTACATCCTATATATAAGTGCCCTTATCGTATTGCCATTTGAAGCGTTGCTTCGGTTATTAGAAGTTCTATATTATGATATTTTCTTTAAAAAGTTTAAATTGTCTTCAAAACGATGATGTTTTGATTTACCCTAATTTCGGGACGAAATTCCTTAAAGTAGGGGAGACTGTAACATTTCGGATTTTTCCAAACCCGTATTCATTTACGATTAACCCGACCGGGAATATTTTTAGATCTTTAGTATTAATCAAAAACAAATTTTTATAAGTACTTAAGTTGTTAGGGAGAGGATCAAGAGAAAACTCACCTTTAGGAAGAAAACTTAAAAACTCCCAAAGAATTATTTTTAATTAAATATAAAAAAATATTTTCATATTTCCGTTTTTGCCATTATTCTTATATTTTGGTCCCCTTCACTCGAAAAAAATAAAAAAATAAAAAAAAACCGCTATAATACACATACGTATTACTGTGCGAAACCGTTGTATTACACATGTGTATTACTATGTATTTTTATGTTCAATAGTGTTTAGTTGTATATATTCAATATTTGTGTATTGTATATGTGTAGTAGTGTTGTATTATATGAAAAAAGAATAATTATAAAATAAAATTCGATGTATTACACATGTGCGTTAATGTTGTATTACACATACGTACTAATGTGTAATCGATGTGCGTATTAGTCTTATATTGCATATATACAATAGTGTGTATCAAATATGCGCAATAGTGTTGTATACTATGCAATACAAACACTTTTGCATACATGCAATGCACACCATTACACATGTGCACTACACTGACGAGGTTACCGAAAAGGTTTTTTTTTTTTTTTTTGGAACCAATAACAAATATAAGAATAATGGAAAAAACAGAAACTTCAAAAAAAATTTTAAAAAAAAGTTAAAAATAGTTTTTAGGTGTTTTTAGGAGTTTTCAAGTTTTCTCTTTAATAGGAGTTTTCACTGGATCCCACCCCTAAGTTGTTAAATGTTCATTTATTACCCTTGTACTTTAAATTATGTTTAAATTCTATTTATATCTTAACTAGTTCATTAAGTGATCATAAATCAAACCCCAAGGACCAATCTTGCCATTTTGTGAAACTCCACCATGGTTGGCCGGAGCGCCGCGTGGGCTGCCCCCACCTCCCCGTCGCGCGGCGCATTGGGGACCCTGCACAGATCGTTTAAACTTTAGCTCGTTTAAGGTATAAAATCGATTATATTATGTATGTTTGAGTGAATTAAGGTACAAGTAAACATCATATAACTAAAATACAACTCCTAATTCATTTTCCCCTGCCCAAGATTAGATATTTATGAATCTTTCGATGATTCTTTCCTTGAATCGCATATACTTGCTTAAACGGGCCAAAAAGCCTATAATTAGTTCGGTTTAGCTATTCCTATATAAACACATCATAATTCCCTGCTGTAAACTTTAATCTAACCCTAATACACCTCCTCCAGCCGTCACTAGCCTCTGCCATCTCGTAAATCCTTCGGTTTTTGCATATTCGTTGAAGATACAAGACTTGTTCGTTGACTTTGCTTGCTTTAGGACCTTTGACTTCCGTTTCTCATCAATCCTTTCACTTTCCGGGTAAGTTGTAAACTGTAAAATCGTTCTTACATATTCCCTAGTCAATAATAACCTTCAATCAATTCGGTGGTTGAAGGGTGTTGACTAGTCAATTGCTTTAAAACCCGATAAAGGGTAAAACAGTCAACAAGTTTGACTTTGCGTTTTCTCATGCTTCTAGTCAGATTCAACGTTCGGTCCAAAAGAATTTTATTCTCGTAACAAAATTTTAAGGCGACTTCCCAAAACCCGACTTCTGACTCGCTGTTCGGATTCTGGTCAGTACCAGCTCGCTTAAATATTAAATTTAACATAACTATAGTTATACTCACTTGCCTTTAACCTAAGGTGAGTTTGATCATTCCCCTTTTTATACACTGTTTTCTAATGTTTTGGGGACATATGCGTACTTACTTATATTTTCTATTATATATATATACTCAAAATCGCAAACATAATTATTGTGTGAATATCAGTTGAATGTTATTTGCTAATTGCTACATGTTAAATTGTTTACTTGTTAACGTTCGGAGAGGTCCAACATATCCCTTTGTAGAGGGTTCTCATTATCATACGAACTCCACTCAATCATCAATTTGACCTAATTTTAGCTTTTGAAATCTGATTGTCTCTAATTTTGTAGAGTGGTTAGGTTGCCGGAATCGTTGCTTACGATGGTGCTTGCTTGTAGCCATGCGGTGATGGTGGATTGATAAGTTGTTGTTGTTATTATTATTATTATTATTATTATTATTATTATTAGTTGCTGTGAAATTCCTAACACCCCTGTCTATTGTAGGTTGGCTACAGTAGTCACCGTCCACTTCCTTTTATATGTAGGTTAATAATAAGTCATAAATGATTGATTTAAATAGATTTCGTTTACTTTGATTTGTTACTTTTACTGCATGTATTTTTTTAATTTTCTTTTTTTGATCGAAATAACTAGATTTCTTTTACTTTGATTTGTTATTTATTATTTTATCTTTTCATTTTATATAAAAATATTATATATATATATATATATATATATAATTTTTTAGCTTTGTCATGTTTATATAACAAACATATAAAGTTTATTCATATTTTTATCGCATATGTAAATCGGTGCGTTTTTGTGCACCTAGTCGGGCCCTTGTTGTCTCAATGATTCTCATGATGATTGACGCAATTATGTTTTTTTTATAATTTAATTTTGTTTTATGTTAATTTTTATGTGACTTGACCCGACCCGACCCGACCCAAAGATACCCAAAATAATTAGTATTCAGCGATAGACAATCGACCTCAAAATTACCGATTTTGGGTTCGCCACTGCTTGAACGGATTGTGATAATGACATCTTCAATTATATTAGCCTAACGATAAATATTCACTTTGTCACATGAGATTATGCCATTAAATGCTACCCGGACTATTCCTTTTCTGTAAGAATAAATATATGGATATATATATATATTTATATATGGTCATCATTATCATTTATATAATAATAGATCAAAATAATTAAATTATACCTTATTATTATATTAGCTAGGTAATTGTTGATGGACCATGTTAGCATTACTTGCTAATCAAGGGTTTCCCCTTGGGTGTATATAAATACATGAAAGAGATTAATTAACATCATAAGAAAAAAACCTAACTTTCACATTAAGTAATTCGTGACCCTATATCTCTCCATAATTCGGTTTCCTCAAAAACCCTAATCTCCATCACTAACATACATCCTAAAGGGGAACTCGACCAAGCTGACTATCATGTCGTCTACATCCTTCTCCGGGCGGTTAATACTTCCCCTACTGTAACAGGTATGTTTTACTTTTAGGTTTATCATAACATTCATGTTTTCTATTACATACGTGAAGAACTGATCAACATGTGGTATCAGAGCGATGTTGATTAATTAGTTCTTTATGTTTTACCTAAATCTGGATCTAAACCGGAAGACATGAACTAAAATCTGATAAACACGAATTCTGTTTTTTATTATCATTAACTTTTTATGAACTTATTGAAAATCTGGTTATATATAAATTGTTTAAAAACAATCTTATAACCAATTTCACATTAAAAAACCTGTTAAAAACTTTATGGTTTTTCGGTGGTGTTCTTCATGTTCATCATGGGTTTTTTAAAAAATATTACATATTTTGGTTAAAATTCGGATTATGATTGTTTTTTTCCTAAAATAATTGAATAAACAAATCTTAAAAGATTTTAAATTTTGAATAATTATGGAAAATATAAATTTCAAAAATTAAACAAATCTTGAAGATAAAATTAAGCCCTAAATAATTTGAACTAAAATATTATTACCCTAAATAATTTGTGTCACACCCCAACCTAAGGCGGAAATGCCGGGGCGTGATCCGATTGCTCACAGCTCGAAGATACTATCATATATAAAATGTGACAATATCTAATTAATTATTTACAAATATTACACACATTATCTAAATATACAAAACAATTCAAATACACCAATATGAGTTCATATAACGATTATCTTGATTATATCCTAAGGTCTTGTCTACGTTTCCAACTTCAATCTTCAGGCAACCTGCATATGCGTAGAAAATGGAGTTTTTGTCAACAAATATGTTGAGTGAGTTTACCACCAAGTTTTGACACCAAAATAATGTTAATATGATAAATAAGGAAAACGTAATAAATGCGGTAATGAAATCAAACCATAAGCAAATAAGTTGTTGATTAAACCATTGCCAAGCAAATCGGGCGCCGGTAAATCAACCATGAGCAAGTAATGAGAATAAGACTGTTGCCAAGCGAAGCGGGCGGCGGTCAATGAGAATGAGAACCCTCTCCAAGGGGATATGTCAAGCGAATCAACCCAATAACACATAAGCACATAACAAATAGATTTGATTAATCATACACAATTACACGTTTGCTATTTTGATATGTATGTATATATAGATATGTATATATAGTATTATATACGTATATGTCCCCAAAAAGTTTATGAAAATCGAGTAAAATAGGGAAATGATAAAATTCACCTTAGACGGAAGGCAAGTGATTAATAAATTCGACAACAAACTAATGATTTAAGCGAGTCGTCCAATACGCGTCCAACGAGATTAATGATCAGAATCTGAAACTTTGGGATATGAAACTATAAATAAAAACAAACTTAATGCCGCTGGAATCAATCCAAACGGATGGGTAGAACTCTAGTTATGTTGATTTTAATGTTTAAGCGAGCTGGTACTGACCAGAATCCGAACAATGATTTGGAAGTCGGGTTTTGGACAGTAGCCTTAAAATTATGTTACGAGAATAAAAGTCTTCTGGACCGAACGTTTAATCCGACCAGAAGTATGAGAAAACAGATAGTCAAACTTGTTGACTATTTTGCCCTTTAATGAGTTTTAAACGAATTGACCTGTCAATACCCTTCAACCACCGAAATTGATTGAAGTTTATTGACTAGGGAATATATATAAATGTTTCCTATGTTTACAAATTACCCGGAAAGTGAAAGGATCGATGAGAAACGGAAGTCAAAGGTCGGTGCATAAGCAAAGTCAACCGTTTATGAGTGTATCTTCAACAATAATGCAATAACTGAAGAAGATGATGAAGGTTGGAGGTAGGTGACGGCTAGGAATTGTGAATTAAGGTTTAGGGATGATTTGTGGTAGAGAAATAATGATATGTTTATATAGGATACACTAAATCGAACTAAATATGGTAACTTACTCGTTTTAGAACTAGATGGGCCTTTAATGATCAAATCAACATTATAACTAGTAAATTTTGTTCTTGATCAAGGGTTGATGAGTATGGACATGTATCTAAGATATATTAGTCTTATTGGGTCTTAAAACACTCGATTATGTCTTAAAATAAGCGATTTCGGGCGAAAAACGAACTAGGAAACAATAATAAATGAAACGAGCAGTGCAGGTAGCCCATAGCGCCGCGTGGTGGGCCTAGGCCACCCCACCACATGGTGTTCCGGCCAAAAGGAGGAAAATATCATCATTTGTCAACTTTAGTCCCTATAGTTTGGATTTAGGTCATTTAACGAACTTTTTATGCATAGTTTAAGATTTGAACAACATATAAAGTATAAGGGGCCTAAAGTGAACATTATAAACTTAATTATTTATAAACACTTGATTTTTAATAATAATAAAGGTCTAAAAATGTTTCGTTCGTAAACGAATACGGGTTTGGAAAATCCGAAATGTTACAATTTGGATTTGAGTGTCCACCAAAATCTTGGTTAAAACCGGGATCTCATTAATAAAACCGAGATCTCATTAAAAACCAAGATCTCATAAAATCGAAAACCCAATAAAAACCAAAAAACTCAAGTGTTAACCGATAACTCATAATTTTCGAGATCTCCTAAAACCAAAAACTCAAGTGTTAACTGAGATTGAAAACACAAAAAATTTCTTCAGGGCTCCCGCCCCGAACCCCAGGCGGGGGCACGCTGCCCCGCACCCCCCAACGAACTCACCGCTGAGTTCGATCCACGATAACAGTTGGTTTGCTATTAATTAATTAATGTTTTGTAAGACACTTAAAATATAAATATATATATATATGGATTAATTTTACAAAACATGGAAAGGCTTAAACTTGAATAAATTTTTGATGTAAACTTCTGCCCAAAGGTGATGCATTACATCTAACATATTATTCAAGTCTTAATACAAGCCGTGTTAGTTTCGCTTAACATGATTTAAATATATCGCTTCTGTGACATCTGCCCGAATCCGACCCGACCCAGGTACCCGTTTTCTGATCCGATTCTTTTTATGATTTAAAATTTAATTATTTTCTTTTAAAACTTGACATTTAAAATATATATATATTACTAATAATATTTTCCTTCCCGCCTCTTCCTCTCTTTTCCTTCCCGCCGTCCCTTCCCTCTTCTTCTCTCTTTCCGCCTTCTTTTCCCTCTTGTCGCCGTCCCGCCCTTAAGCCTTGAACCCCTGTCCTTTGTTCCTTCCCGCCTAAGGTTGTCTGCGCAGCTCCACGCGCCAGACTCCTTACAAGGAAGCCTGCGCGAAGACCACCTGTTACTGCGATACGCGAGACGAACTGTCCCCGCAGCGCGCTAAGGATTTTAGTTCTTCCCGCGGCGCGCTATGGATACCGTTCTTCTCGCGACGCGCTAAGGAATATAGTTCTTCTCGCGACGCGCTTAGAATTGAAGTTCTTCCCGCGGCGCGCTTAGAAATGTAGTTCTTCCCGCGACGCGTTAAGGTTGGTTCTGTCTGCCTTCGCGCTCGCGCACTCTTGACCTTCTGTGTCTGCCTTCGCGCTCAAGCTTTCTCGCGCTATGTCTTGAGTCTTTTCTTCTGTTGAATCCAGCCGTTTACTTTTGTGTTGTCTTATCTTCTGTGCGGTTGACCTGACCTATCTTATGTCTGAAAAGCCACTTTTGGCGCAGCATGCGCACCAACCCCATTGGTTGACAGAAAAAGTGACTGACATTATCTTTTGAGATCTGCTTTTCCATGCTTGACCAGTACCTTTATCTGACCCGCCCATGCCTGTTTACTGTTACCTGTCAGCTTTTCCTTTGCCCCCTGCAGCTGCCATATCTTTTGATATCTTTTGCTTTTAGAACCTTTTTGCTTTTGTTATCTTTTGCTTGATCCTGTTGAAGATCTTTTCCCCTTTTCTAGGGATTGTGTTCCCTAGGGTTTCCCTATAAATAATAATGTTAATTTCCTAACACTACACACACAAAGCACTTAAACTCTCCTGTTCTCTCTTACTCCTTGCCGTTGTTCTTCCTCTGCCGTCTCCTCTCTCTTTGCCTTCGTCTTCTATCCTGTTCTGCCCTGCTTTTCCGGTAATATATATATTATATATAATAATTTACTTATTAATTATGCTAACTTATAATCAAGACTTAAAACCAATCGTTAAAACAATAATCTTTAATTATAGGTTAACTTGTGCTTGTTTAAAGTTGGTTCTTGCTTTATCTTACACCGCATCGTTTATCAAGTGAGTAATCTCGTACCTAATCCCTTTTTATTTTAATGTTTTGGGATGTTCATGTGTTCGTACAAACTTAGAGTCTTAAACTGTTTATGAACTTTAGTCGCGCAGTATCCCATGTGTTGAGGACGTAGACTTGGCTGTTTATTTGTATGTGTGGATCATTAACCGTCTTGTCGGTCTATTCCGCAGTTCTCATGGTACCATTAGATGAACACGGGAGAACTATCGTTTATGATTTTCTCTTTTGTTTACACTTGCACAGTCTTTCTTGTTTGTGAGCTCAATTGTGAGCACTGGCAGTCTATGAGTATGAATCTTAGAGTTGGTCCCGATCGGATTACACCCTTGTTGAAAACCAGACATACACATGTTGCGCGCAGATTTATTGTTATCTATGTATTGTATTAAACTTGATTTCTCACCAACACGCAAGTGTTTGACGTTTATTTTAACACATGTTCAGGTTTGCTGTAGCTACATTTGGAGCTTGTGGACCCGTAGGACGTTTTTACTTTTGGACCTAGATTAAAATGTATCAAGACAAGTTATTGTTGTTCGAATATTTTGCCTTATAATATATTGATTTATGTTGATTTATGTTATCTTGTGTTTACGTTGCGCGTGCGCGAATGAATATATTTATTAAATATTGACACCCAAATAGTGTCACGAGTAATGAAACAATATGTGGCGCCCCGATGTATAATCCGCCTTTGGTCGGGGTGTTACAGATTGGTATCAGAGCTCGTTGACTTTAGGATAGGTGGTTAGACGTAACGGCCTAGAATACCTAAGAGTCCATTCTCGCGCATGAGAGGAATCTCATGTTTGCGCGCTTATTGTTAATTACTCGTTATTTATAAATATGCTTGCGCAGACGCAGCGTATGGTTTTATGTTTTATTTCGCGATATTTCGATTTTTGATGAATTTCGATTTTTATTGATTTTACTTACATATTCGTTTGTTGGGATCGAAAATCCGAAAAGTCATGGTGATACATGAATAGTTGATTTTCAAATTCCATCTACGATTATGTTCTGAGGTTGGAGACTTGAAAAGTCATGGTGATACATGAATTGTCAACCTCCAATACTCATTTTCTTGTATATTTTATATTGAGGATTGAAAAGTCATGGTGATACATGAATCGTTAATCTCCAATACTCGTTTACTCGTCATTTTAAATTGAGAATTCGGAAAGTCATGGTGATACATGAATTGTCGATTCTCGATTCGAATTTGTTATCTGTATTAAGTTTGCATTCAAATTCATGTTTACTTTAACTGTTGATGGTATCTAACCCCGCGAAACCAAGCTTTATAAGATTATACTTTGCGCTAAGATATTAACAAAAATTAAAACTTTTATAGAATGCCTCCGCTATCTCGCCGATTTCAGAGAAGAGAAGCAGCGCGCAGACGTTCGCTGCAACGTTCCCAGGAAATGGCCGCCGCGATAGCCCAAGCCTTAAACCAAAATAATCCCAACCCCTCCGGTTATAACATTAAGTCCTTTAACGCGGGTAACCCTCCAAAGTTCACAGGTCTTGAAGGAGCCACCGTGATGCTCCAGTGGCTTGAGAAAATAGAAAACACTTTCCTCCACACCCAATGCCCTCCTGACAGACGAACCCTATATGCTTCCAGTGTCCTGGAATCTAGAGCGCTTACATGGTGGAATGGAGTAGCTCATGCGCGTGGCGCAGAAGCTGCTTCTAGCATGACATGGGAGGAATTCAAGGAAATTCTGACGCGAGAATTCTGCCCTCCCAACGAAGTTAAGCGCCTGGAGGAGGAATTTTGGAATCTTAAGCAATACAGCGGTGAAGCGCGCGAGTACGCGACGCGCTTCTATGAACTAAGCCTGCTTGTCCCTCACCTTGTTACCCCTTCCCGCCGAGCCATAGAGAAATTCCTTGGGGGTCTCCCCATGGAAATTCAAGATTCTGTTTGGGCCAGAAACCCAGCAACCCTCTCTGACGCCATCGAGTTGGCCGCTGTGCTCAGCGACAACCATGTCAGAGCAGGAACCCTGTTCCTGCGGGGAGCTGAGAAGACCAAACCCACCAAGACTGCCCCTGAACCAACAGAAACCAAACCAGAACCCTCAAACCATAACAACCCGAAGCGTAGGCGCAGACAAGTTTACGCGCTTACCAGCCCGCCCATAGTCCAGCAACCCGCCTACCAACCTCTAGTATACGCCCCTCAACCCCTGTCAGCCTACCCAACTCCCCCTGTAGTCCACAACTATGCCCTAACCAATCCCGCACTCCCTGCCCCGCCAACTAAGAAACCCTACACAGGAAACCACCCCTTTTGCCCAACCTGTAGACTCCACCACCCACCTCAAGTCCCATGTCGACTTTGTAACCGATGTGGCTGCGCTGGTCACCTTGCAGAAAACTGTAGAGTCCTTCCCGCCAATCCAATTGCGCCAACACCACCAGTCTACCCGCAGAACCCACAACCAACCTACCAAAACCCACGACCCAGATCGTGCTTCAACTGCGGTGATCCCAGTCATTTCCGGAACGCATGCCCGAGGCTACAAGTTCAGATTACGCAAGCGAATCCGGTGAACCAGATTTCGAACCAAGTGACACGCGGACGAGCTTTTAACATAACCGCGCACCAAGCGCAAGCGAATAATGACGTAGTTAATGGTACATTTTTGCTTAACGGACATTATGCTTCCGTACTTTTTGATACTGGCGCCGATAGAAGTTTTATTTCTCGCGCGTTTGAGCAGAAGCTTGCGCGACCGCGCAACGATTTAAAAGAAAGTTTTTCAGTTGAATTGGCTAATGGTGAAACTGTTTTAATTAACTCCGTGATTAAGGATTGCACGCTTAACCTTAACGAAAACGATTTTCTAATCGACCTCATCCCCATGCCTCTTGGAAGTTTCGATGTTATCATTGGTATGGACTGGCTCTCGAAGAATCACGCCGAAGTTATTTGCGCCAAGAAGTTGATTCGCATTCCTCGAGAAAATGGTGATCTTCATATCTACGGCGAGAAGCCCTCCAGTGGTCTTAAACTTATGTCTTGCGCCGAAGCCCGAAGGCTCATGCGGAAAAGGTTTATTGCATTCTTAGCCCATGTGGTTAAACCTGCTGAAGAAAAGAAGCTTCGCGATATCCCTGTTGTGCGTGATTTCCCTGAAGTTTTTCCTGATGATCTTCCTGGTATCCCTCCCGCTCGTGAAGTCGAGTTCCGTATTGATCTTGTCCCTGGTGCTTCCCCCGTAGCCAAATCTCCTTACCGTCTTGCGCCCGCTGAGATGCAAGAATTGGCAAGCCAACATCAAGAGTTGACCGCTAAAGGATTCATTCGCCCTAGCTCTTCGCCCTGGGGTGCTCCGGTGTTGTTCGTTAAAAAGAAAGATGGTACGTTTCGCATGTGTATCGATTACCGCGAGTTGAACAAACTCACCATTAAGAACCGGTATCCCTTACCGCGTATTGACGACCTCTTTGATCAACTCCAAGGTGCCTCTTGTTTCTCCAAGATTGATCTCCGCTCTGGCTATCACCAGTTGCGCATCCGCGATGAAGATGTTCCGAAGACTGCTTTTCGTACTCGCTATGGCCATTTTGAATTCTTGGTCATGTCCTTCGGTTTAACCAACGCACCCGCCGTTTTCATGGATCTAATGAATCGGGTGTGTAGGCCTTTCTTGGATAAATTCGTGATTGTGTTTATCGATGACGTTCTGATTTATTCTAAGACCAAGGCCGAGCATGAGCAACATCTTCGATTGGTATTGCAAAAGCTTAGAGCCGAGCAGCTCTTTGCCAAGCTCTCCAAGTGTGAATTCTGGTCTGATGAAGTACAGTTTCTTGGCCATGTTGTGAACAAGATGGGGATTCATGTCGACCCATCCAAAATTGAAGCAATCAAGAACTGGATTACGCCGACCACTCCTACCGAGACCCGTTCCTTTCTGGGCTTAGCTGGTTATTACCGGCGCTTCATTTCGAACTTCTCGAAGATCGCTTTGCCTTTAACAGCTCTAACGCACAAAGGTAAACCGTATATTTGGGGCTCGAAGCAAGAAGAAGCCTTTCTGACGCTCAAGCGTTTGTTGTGTGAAGCTCCTGTTCTTGCGCTACCTGAGGGTAATGAAGATTTTGTCGTGTATTGCGATGCATCCAACCAAGGTCTCGGTTGTGTTCTTATGCAACGAGGCAAGGTTATCGCTTACGCATCAAGGCAACTCAAGGTTCATGAAAAGAATTATACAACTCACGACCTCGAACTTGGTGCAGTTGTATTTGCCTTGAAGATCTGGAGACACTACCTTTATGGTACTAAGTGTATCCTCTACACTGACCATAAAAGCCTTCAGCACATCTTTGATCAAAAGGAACTCAACATGAGGCAACGCCGATGGAACGAACTCATCAGCGATTACGATTGTGAGATCCGGTATCATCCTGGTAAGGCTAATGTGGTAGCCGATGCGCTCAGCCAGCTTAACTGTATCTTGCCGCGCACGCAGCTTCACTTTGCACCGATTCAGAGCAATCTTGAATCACGCATTCGCGACGCGCAGCGCGCATCCATCAGTAATGGTAACCTTCGCGCCGAGTTAGCGTGTGGCGCGGAAGCTCACTTTGTCCCTAATCTGAGTGGAATTCTCTGCTATCTCAATCGCATCTGGATTCCCTTTGATGAGAATCTTCGCGCTGATATCCTGAGTGAAGCGCATAAATCTCGGTATTCTATTCATCCCGGCGCTGATAAAATGTACAAGGATTTGCGCATTACTTATTGGTGGCCAGGTATGAAAAAGGATATTGCTGTGTTCGTAGCTAAATGCCTAACTTGTTCCAAGGTAAAAGCTGAACATCAACGCCCATCTGGTTTGCTCTAACAACCAGAAATTCCTACGTGGAAATGGGAAGGTATAGCGATGGACTTTATTACCAAGTTACCTTTGACAGCAAGCAAACATGATAGCATTTGGGTAATAGTGGATCGTTTGACTAAGTCTGCTCACTTTCTGCCCATTCGTGAAAACTACCGTGTTGAGCAACTCGCGCAGCTTTATGTCAAGGAAATTGTCTGCCGCCATGGTACTCCTTTGAGCATCATATCCGATCGCGATGGCCGTTTTATATCTCGCTTTTGGAAATCTCTCCAATCTGCGCTAGGAACTCGCTTGGACATGAGTACGGCATATCATCCTCAGACTGACGGACAGTCTGAGCGAACTATTCAAACTCTTGAGGATATGCTCCGATCTTGTGTTCTTGATTTTGGAGGTAATTGGGATTCGCACCTGCCTTTGATCGAGTTCTCTTATAATAACAGCTATCATTCCAGTATTGGTATGGCCCCATTTGAAGCACTTTACGGTCGTAAGTGCCGCTCCCCGATTTGTTGGAGCGAAGTGGGTGAAGCTCAAATCACAGGACCCGAACTTGTTCAAGAGACAACCGATAAAATCGCCAAGATCCGTGATCATTTGCTGACTGCCAGAAGCCGACAGAAGAGTTACGCAGATCGTAGGCGAAAGCCTCTCGAATTTCAAGTTGGTGATCTTGTTCTCCTTAAAGTGTCGCCCTGGAAGGGTGTTGTCCGCTTTGGGAAGAAAGGTAAGCTTGCACCTCGATATGTCGGACCATTTAAGATTCTCGCGCGTATAGGAAAAGTTGCCTACAGACTTGACCTGCCGCCCGCGCTCAGTAATGTGCATCCAACGTTCCATGTATCCAATCTCAAGAAGTGTTTAGCTGACGAGAACCTTCACATTCCACTTGATGAAGTTCAAGTTGATGAATCAATGCATTTCGTTGAGAAGCCTGTTGAGATTTTGGATCGCGAGGTAAAGCAAACCAAGCGCAGTCGCATCCCTATTGTTAAAATTCGCTGGGAGTCCAAGCGCGGAGCCGAGTTTACATGGGAAAGGGAAGATCAAATGAAGATCAAGTACCCGCACCTGTTCTCTGCGCAGCCTACTTCGAGATAAATTTCGGGACGAAATTTCTTAAAGTAGGGGAGACTGTGACATCTGCCCGAATCCGACCCGACCCAGGTACCCGTTTTCTGATCCGATTCTTTTTATGATTTAAAATTTAATTATTTTCTTTTAAAACTTGACATTTAAAATATATATATATTACTAATAATATTTTCCTTCCCGCCTCTTCCTCTCTTTTCCTTCCCGCCGTCCCGTCCCTCTTCTTCTCTCTTTCCGCCTTCTTTTCCCTCTTGTCGCCGTCCCGCCCTTAAGCCTTGAACCCCTGTCCTTTGTTCCTTCCCGCCTAAGGTTGTCTGCGCAGCTCCACGCGCCAGACTCCTTACAAGGAAGCCTGCGCGAAGACCACCTGTTACTGCGATACGCGAGACGAACTGTCCCCGCAGCGCGCTAAGGATTTTAGTTCTTCCCGCGGCGCGCTATGGATACCGTTCTTCTCGCGACGCGCTAAGGAATATAGTTCTTCTCGCGACGCGCTTAGAATTGAAGTTCTTCCCGCGGCGCGCTTAGAAATGTAGTTCTTCCCGCGACGCGTTAAGGTTGGTTCTGTCTGCCTTCGCGCTCGCGCACTCTTGACCTTCTGTGTCTGCCTTCGCGCTCAAGCTTTCTCGCGCTATGTCTTGAGTCTTTTCTTCTGTTGAATCCAGCCGTTTACTTTTGTGTTGTCTTATCTTCTGTGCGGTTGACCTGACCTATCTTATGTCTGAAAAGCCACTTTTGGCGCAGCATGCGCACCAACCCCATTGGTTGACAGAAAAAGTGACTGACATTATCTTTTGAGATCTGCTTTTCCATGCTTGACCAGTACCTTTATCTGACCCGCCCATGCCTGTTTACTGTTACCTGTCAGCTTTTCCTTTGCCCCCTGCAGCTGCCATATCTTTTGATATCTTTTGCTTTTAGAACCTTTTTGCTTTTGTTATCTTTTGCTTGATCCTGTTGAAGATCTTTTCCCCTTTTCTAGGGATTGTGTTCCCTAGGGTTTCCCTATAAATAATAATGTTAATTTCCTAACACTACACACACAAAGCACTTAAACTCTCCTGTTCTCTCTTACTCCTTGCCGTTGTTCTTCCTCTGCCGTCTCCTCTCTCTTTGCCTTCGTCTTCTATCCTGTTCTGCCCTGCTTTTCCGGTAATATATATATTATATATAATAATTTACTTATTAATTATGCTAACTTATAATCAAGACTTAAAACCAATCGTTAAAACAATAATCTTTAATTATAGGTTAACTTGTGCTTGTTTAAAGTTGGTTCTTGCTTTATCTTACACCGCATCGTTTATCAAGTGAGTAATCTCGTACCTAATCCCTTTTTATTTTAATGTTTTGGGATGTTCATGTGTTCGTACAAACTTAGAGTCTTAAACTGTTTATGAACTTTAGTCTCGCAGTATCCCATGTGTTGAGGACGTAGACTTGGCTGTTTATTTGTATGTGTGGATCATTAACCGTCTTGTCGGTCTATTCCGCAGTTCTCATGGTACCATTAGATGAACACGGGAGAACTATCGTTTATGATTTTCTCTTTTGTTTACACTTGCACAGTCTTTCTTGTTTGTGAGCTCAATTGTGAGCACTGGCAGTCTATGAGTATGAATCTTAGAGTTGGTCCCGATCGGATTACACCCTTGTTGAAAACCAGACATACACATGTTGCGCGCAGATTTATTGTTATCTATGTATTGTATTAAACTTGATTTCTCACCAACACGCAAGTGTTTGACGTTTATTTTAACACATGTTCAGGTTTGCTGTAGCTACATTTGGAGCTTGTGGACACGTAGGACGTTTTTACTTTTGGACCTAGATTAAAATGTATCAAGACAAGTTATTGTTGTTCGAATATTTTGCCTTATAATATATTGATTTATGTTGATTTATGTTATCTTGTGTTTACGTTGCGCGTGCGCGAATGAATATATTTATTAAATATTGACACCCAAATAGTGTCACGAGTAATGAAACAATATGTGGCGCCCCGATGTATAATCCGCCTTTGGTCGGGGTGTTACAGCTTCTGCCCAAAGGTGATGAGTTACATTTAAATAAAGCAAAACTAACTCGTGCATAATTAAAATAGTTGTCTCACTTCTACCCAAAGGTGATGTGTTACAATTGTTTTGCACATATACTTAAATAAATTTTAATTTTGCCCAAAGGTGATTTGTTTTTTATTTAAGTAGAACTTTTAATTTAAGTTGTCTATTAGTTTGATGTTAATAATAGACATATCACATCTTCAACAAAATACAATGATCCTCTCAATTAATGATGCTTCATTAATCTAATGATCATTTTAATTAATCTATCTTACTTTAAATATCCCATTACATTACTCACTATAATTTTCTTCCTAGAAATTACTCTCATTCAAATCATCCACTCTAATTTCAAACCCAATATGTTTTGCCTCATAAAGAGTTTCATTAACTTTTAGCTCTTCTCATTTTCTATTATTTCTCAAGACATGACCATCAAATTGCTCCTTCTAATAATAGTAATAAAGAAGAACCTAGAGCATGATAAATGAGATCAGTCAAACATAATGTCTCTTATGATAATTAATAAACTCATGCTATCAAATAGAGTTATTCTAGATTTAGTTTTCCCTAAAACTAATCTAATATCTAGAAAATAATCAAAATAACTCTTAAGATGCATGCATTTTTTCTAAATTCTAACTATAAGGTTAAATGGCATTATCAAATACATCATAATGTACAATATCATGACATGACTCATAAAATTAAGGGCTTACACATGAAAATAAGTATAATTTTTCCAGTACATTATACACTAAATTTTTCAATAGTACAATTTGATGCCTTAAGAATCAACTATAACACTCAGAAGTACCAAAGGAAAATGAGTGTGTTGACCAGCAACATATGTACAAGAAAAGAAATATCTAGTACTGGAAAATAAGATGTTATTCAACTCACCATCACTAAAACCTAAAAAAGGACAATTCTAAGGTTCATAGACAAAATACAAGTATAACTTCTAGTTTTAAGTTCTCTAAAGAGAAGCCTCACTGCATATATATGTCATTTTACTAGGCATAAGCAACGAGATTTTCCATAATTTAAAAGAACTGTTAGCTAAAATAAGTAGTCACATATTCATGACATTTAAGTCTGCTAATTCTATATTCCAATTAACACATGATAGGTTGATTCCAGTTCTTTATATGTTTCCTTACCAAAAATCAACGAATAACTAACATGAGTGTTGGTGACAAAATTAAACGTTCAAGTTATCATAAACCATAATAAACTGTTCTAGTTATGCTTTAGGATACCTTATGAATTCTGGTGTTTAATCAGAATTTAGTATCAATACTTAAGCTGCGTTATGATAGTTTTGAGGTTTGCATTGCCAACATAAAGTCACTCTTACATTAAACTCTCATATATTATTTTTTACCAATATTTGGATAGAACTAGATGATACTATAAACTTTCACAACTTTTGTTATCATGCAAATAACAAAAGACAAATGAGACCTATAAACGTCATCCATTGAAACCAAAATTTCATGAGAAATTATGACATGGTTGATGAGGATGATATTTCATTTAATCTCATTCTAAGTGATTTTAAAATCATGTGTTAGATGCAATAAACCTTACTAGTCTTAAGGAATAAGTATGGGTCCACCCAAAGTTATATTTCACTGACATTTGTGGAACTTATTCCAAATGGAATATTCAGACATAAGTTATCATTTAACAACTATTTACTTGTATCTAATCTAATTTCTATGGTCCACGGTCTTAAAGAGATCCATTCATATATACTTACCATGCTTCCTTCTAAATATGTTCCTAAGTTTCTTATGACATATGGACATTAAGGAAATCAAACCAAGTCTAGTATATGAATGAAATGTTCCTACGTCACGTACATTATTAAAACTTCTCATGTAGCTTTCAAAGAGATTTGAAGATCAGTGGGAGCATTAAGTATCTTAATCATAACTTGTAAGATTTGCAAGAGGTGGGGGTGAAAACTTGATATCAACTAAATTACACCTCTTGTACAAGACATTGCTCCAACACAAAATTTTTTCATCATAACTTATATCCTTAGAATTCAACAATACTCTTACAAAAGTTTCATTGGTATTTAAATATGGGCATAATCAGATTTCTTATCATAACTAAAGTAATCCTCAAAACAAGAGAAACTACAACGACTAGTTTCTTCATTAGAATCTATTGGTATTTAAATATTGGCCCTAAGCATGCCAATTTCATAAAGGTTTCTAAGGTCAGTGGGAGCAGTAAAAGTCCTTAAAATGACTTATCATAAGTACAAGAGGCGGGGGGGAAAGGGTCATTAAATTTTACTCCAAATTTTACTCCGATTACACCTCTTGTACACTATACTGCACTAACTCTTATATACTTAGAATCCTAAAAATGATAGCAAACTAAACAAGAGCTAATCCATAAAAACCGAAACTTCTAATAAACCCAATAATTAACTTAGGAGGTCATCTAGGTTTTAAAAACCTACTAACTTTGATGATTATATAACCTCCTTAACTAAAGTTGAAATGGATGATGAAAAGTTTACTGATCCTACATCTTCTAATTAAACCATTAATATTAATCAATCTTCTGAATGGAATAAAGCTATCATTAGCAATATAAATTAAATTCTATAAGTCAGATTAACGTTTGGGATTTGGTTGAATCACCTAAGAGTGTTCATAACTAAACTAAATCCTAATACAAACGTTAAGACACTAAGAAGCACGATTGATTATTAAAGGTTATATTCAAGAGGGAATAAATCATTAAAGAATCTTTCCCATATTACAAAAGATTTCTTTGAGGATCATCATTGTTGTTCAAGTAGCTTATAATATTTAAAAGCTACATTACATGAACATTTAAACAACTTTTCCTAACAACTGGCTTGCATATTTACATGTTCATAAAGCAACTTGAAGTTCTAAACTGAAGGTCAAAGAACACTTAGTCTGTAAGTCAATATATTCCATTTATGGGTTAATGCAAACATTAAAAATGTGATGAAACCTTTATACAATAATTTTCATCAACAACTAAGTGGATCAATGTACCTACCTCAAGATGAGTGGGAGCAACTAAAAACAAACTTGTCCTTATATAGATGACATTCTTTTGACAAGCATATGTTACATAAGTCTAAGTATTGTTTGTACATACTTTGATATGATAAATCTTAAGAGATATCTCTTACGTGATAAACATCATAACATACTGAGATAGACCCGAAGGGACATTATTTTTGTTCTATAAACATTAACTTAAAAGGGTCCTTGTACATGTAACACACAATAACGCTCTCCTTTATAGGATAATAGGATCACTGAGATTATTTCCTTGTGCTTCATTAAGTAGATGCCTTATATAGGTACAAGTCTATACTCGTTCAGATATTACTCGAATTGCAACACACTAGATATGTCTAGATTAACGCGAAGCATTTAAAAGAGTATTGAAATATCATTAAAGGAAACGAGGGACTATAATTTAAGAGAATAAGTGAGAATTCAAACCGGTTGATTACTCTAAAATTAGTCATATTCAAAAATAAGAAAATGTAATTTTCAGGATATATTCTTATGTCAAAAGATAATCTATCTCATGGAGGAGTCATAATGAACTGATAACAACAATCTAAATTTTAACGACATAATATGTTGATTAAATCTCAATGCAATTGTCAATAAATGTTGTTGAAAATATATCATTGGACTCATAAGTTTATTAACTCCATATAAATTATATATTGAAGACTTATTGTGATAAAGTCAGCTACCATGTTTTCTCGAACAGTAACAGTTCGAGAGCTGCTGCATTAAATTTCGATATGAAATAAATTATTCGTTTATGAACGAATTGAGGAAACTAAATTCTCATATCGAATACATTCATGATATGCTTAAGGATCCTATAACTAAAGGTCTATTACCTATAAGTCTTATGAAAGCGCTTATAATAAAGACAGGATTATTTATGACCATGTATAATAGTATATCGTTATATGAATGACCAATTATTATTGACTAATTATTAGTTTTCCTATCAGTTTTGATTTTGTATGTCTCTTAATATGTTCTGCATGCGTAATGACATATAGACAAATTAATATACAAATCAAATATTTGAAGGGCTTACTTATAAAATTTTGATCATAACTACTTAGGTTTTAAACAAGAACTGCAATATGATTAATGGGGGTCTTGAGCTGATGTTCAATTCAATGACTGTATTTCTCTGCTCCAGTTTAAGTTGAAAGCTAAAATGAGTGTTAAAATCTGCAGACTAATCTAACGCTCATAATAAATGATTATTCGGCCAAGTGGGAGAATGTAAGAATAAATATATGGATATATATATTTATGTATGGCCATCATTATCATTTATATAATAATAGATCAAAATAATTAAATTATACCTTATTATTATATTAGCTAGGTAATTGTTGATGGACCATATTACCATTACTTGCTAATCAAGGGTTTCCCCTTGGGTGTATATAAATACATGGAAGAGATTAATTAACATCATAAGAAAAAAACCTAACTCTCACATTAAGTAATTCGTGACCCTATATCTCTCCATAATTCGGTTTTCTCAATAACCCTAATCCCCATCACTAACATACATCCTAAAGGGGAACTCGACCAAGCTGGCTATCATGTCGGATACATCCTTCTCCGGGCGGTTACTACTTCCCCTACTGTAACAAGTATGTTTTACTTATGGGTTTATCATAACATTCATGTTTTCTATTACATACGTGAAGAACTGATCAACATTTTCTTCTATTGGGTCGGGTTGCTACCATGGATAATCCGGACTATTTCTCTCTGGCTCTTTGGTTGTCAAAATTCAACTCCTTGATATGTGAAGAACTCAAGTTGAAAAAATAGGGAAACTTAAATCTCCATTTTTATCTCTTGTGGCTCCGAGGTCAAGCAAGAAAGTAGAGACCTAAAATCACATGTATATGAATTCCCATCTAGATTCTATTATTGCAACTTTTTAGTGTTTAGTGGATTTTGAACCCTTTCTGATTTTATATTCTACATCGATAATCTTAAAATCACTATGTATGATAACTAAAATTATCTAACAACTGATTGAGATATATAAACTAAACAACAAATTGGATACATGAAGTTTTTTGTGGGTTTCGTTCTAGAGTAAATTTTTGTGTAAAACAGTGCTATGTCCGTCACTAATCGATGAAAACTAACTACAATCATCAATGAGATTGATTCGGATGATAATCCAGTTTTAAGTTATAAAAACACTGATTTCGTCTAAATTAAACACAAGATGAAAAATAAATAAGTGATTTTGGCTAAAGCTGACCTTAAACAATAATTTAATTAGCCGAGTCTAATCAAACAAGATTCCAAATGATCTGTTAGACTTACGTAACACTTAGAAGATTATACGAAAGATGATCAAATCCACTTTGAAGGATTTGAAACAAACGGGTAAATTCATGTAGTTAAAAAAACATCAACTTTGGTTGTAATGATTTGTAAACTTATTGGCCGAATTTTATTTTCACATTGTAACGTAATAAATATATTATAAAAAGAGGTTAAAAAGGTGGCAAACTCAAACATTTCCTCATGTTATCCATCCTAAATATTTCAAATTTCAGGTTTTGTCGTCCTTTTTAAGTTTTTTTTTTAATCTATAACTACCACCAACATTAGAGGTCATTATTACCGTGATTGATAATTCATACAGCTTTACAATCACCGATCCAAACTATCAAAAACTTGTGTAATTAATCTCATACCTGCTCTTAAATCAAAATCTAGATCTCTTGAATCTTCATATATATTTGATCTCCAATCTCCAACTTAAATTCCTTCAAGTTTACACATTAAAATTAGGGGTTGCAAATGTGACCCATTGGTTGAATGAGTTGTAACAAAATGTATATAATGGGTCAGAATTGATCAAACTAAAAAAAGAAAAGGATTGAAACGGGTCAAAACGAGTTTACATTTTTTTTATTTTTTTTTTATTTTTTTTATGGAACGAGAAAAATGGAGGAAACTTTTTAGTTTTTGATTTATAATTCGAGTTATGATTTTTTAATTATTTTTTTTGAATTTTTTTAATGAGGGGCTTTTGAAATGGGTCAAAATGGGTTGAGATTTTAGAAACCGAACTAAAATATTTTAAAAAATAATAAAAAATCATATCTTGAAATATAAATAAAAACTAAAAAACAAAAAAACAAAGAAATTTTCTCCGTTTTTCTCGTTCCATTAAAAAAAACTCAAGAAATGTCAGTCCGTTTCAATTATTTTCTTTTTTTAGTTTGACCAATTCTAAACCATTGTATACATTTTATTGCAACTCATTCAACCCAACGGGTCACATTTCTCATCCCGTTCCCTATCTCTATATCCCTATATATCATATAATTACACTAAAAACACTACATTTCTCTCTTCTGTTCAATTAAATAATATTTTTTATACCTTTTTCATTACAGTTTTCTCTCTCCACCCTATAATTTACAAAAAAATCACTACCTTTTTCCCAAATTTACAAAAAATCACTACTTTTTTTCTCTCTACCATATAATTTACATTCACAACCCCACCCTATAATTTACAAACCCTCCTCACGTAATTTTAGAGGATGGGTTGGGAATGCTCTTAAAAGCATTCTCATCCCACTCCCTATCTTCAAACCAAAAATTACACTAAAACTCAGTTTATTTTCTCTTTCCATTTCAATTAAATAATACTTTTTATACATTTTATCATTACATTTTATCTTTCTTTCACTTACAACCACTTTCAAAATATATTAAAAAATTATAGGAGATGAACAGTAACTTTTCAAATATACAGAAAAATCACTAGTTTTTCCAAAATATAATAACTCTTTTTTCAACAACACCCTGAATCACTCTCTAAATTATAAAAATACACTCACATAATATGAGGGGTTGGATGAGAATGCTCTAACACCCCTAATTAAAAGTTCACCCAACTAGATGCTACTCAACTATCGACTTGATATCAACACAACACAACACAACACAACACAACAGAACACAACCCGATCAAAGTTTGATGTTGTTAACTTCTCTCTCCATAGACCCTATAGTTCAAAGTCCCACCAACACACTTCCTACCAAACAAAACTACTTCAAATACAAAGTGCCAAACCATCACCACCTTCTTTCTCATTCTCATTCTACTCATCTTCACACCACTTTCTCTCTCTCTCTCTAGATTCACCCCACAATGGAAACCAATTACTCACCCAAAAACCCATCTCCACCACCCACACCCACCCCCAGACCCGACCCGAACAACCCGTACCCGACAACCTTCGTCCAAGCCGACACATCTTCCTTCAAGAAAGTTGTCCAAATGCTCACCGGGTCCTCCGAAACCGCCAAACAAGCCGCAGCCGCCCCGACCCGAAACCCGATTCCAATCAAGTCGGGTCATAACAAAAAGCCCTCCAAATTATACGAGAGAAGAAACAGCTTGAAGAATTTCAAGATCAGCCCGTTGGTACCCGGGTCGGGTTTTTCCGGGTCGCCCCGGAGACCCGGCACGCCGGAGATTCTCTCGCCGGGGATTCTTAATTTCCCGTCGTTGGTGTTAAGTCCGGTGACACCACTGGTGCCGGATCTTTTTCTCCGGTCACCTTTGACCGGAGATAGTCCGAATTTGAACGTGGAAGCTGAAGATAAGGCGATTGCGAAGAAGGGTTTTTATTTGCATCCATCGCCGGCGAGTACTCCGAGGAGTTCATCGGAGCCACGGTTGTTGCCGTTGTTTCCGGTGACGTCACCTAGGGTTTCAGGTTCTTCTTGAGTTATTATTATTATTAATTGTTGAATTTTGCACAAGAAGTTGGTCAAAATTGGGGGACAAGGGGAGAAAATGGTGATGAAGAACAAGTTACAAGTACAACTTTTGGAGCATAATGTACAAGTTGTTAATGCAGTGTTGTGTTGAAGACAGCTCACCCGGAAATTAGTTTTTTTTTTGCTAGCTTCAGTCTTAATTGTACAAGTTTCTATCTTGTTCTCAATTTGAAAATTTTAATCTTATTTCTCATGCGTTTACATGCTTATACATTTTAATTTTGTAATTGAACATTTAAAGTAAAAAAAAAATGATGTAATACCTTGAGCTGGTCTATAGCTTTAGCTCAATTGACATTAAAAGGGAAATAAATTTAGGATATATAAGTTCAATTCAATTCTAGCCGAGTTTTACTATAGTGGCTCTTTGGATAACTGGATTTCCGTGTAATAGAAGATGGTGGGTTTGAAGCATCAGGTAACATCTACTATAGCAATCGTGTGAAATAGTTTTTGCCGTTGTGTTTCTCTGAAGACTTTATTTATTCTTTGTTAATAAAAATACCTAGAGCTGAAATGGGGAAGAAGTTAAATATTGATGAAATCTATTTTAACTGTTAATAGGCCCAAATCCAGTTGCAAGGTACAAATTCCAATGCATAAGTGTAACCAGTCAATGATGAGAATAATAAAGACAAAAGGTTTTTGTTTGCATTGATAATTGTACAATTTGCTTTGAGGGTTGTACATAACTTTGAAAAGGAGGCTAAACTACAAAAGGGATATTGACAAAGAGAGTGAATTTTTCTTGTTTTGGTTTACGTGTCAAGAATATTTATTTTCAACTTAAAACTAGTAAATTATGCCAAAAAAATTCCTACCCAAAATTGGAATTGTGTTTTTAAGATAATAGGACAAAGATATTTCAACATAAAGTGGATAAAAATGGTGATGGTTTTCGAAAATATAAAAAATTTGTTCTAGATAAGTATTCTTAACAAAAGGAAAGGTAGGCATGGAATCCAAGGTTTAAGAATGCCCCAACTCAAAGCCAAAGTCAAAATGCCTTTTGATTGGCATCTTTGAAGTTTTACATGGAAATCATGAAGTGGGTGGTTCTTTTCTACATATCTAAACATACTCAATTGTGCTTTTTGACCTAAAAACACATAAAAGAGACAAGCATAATGAATAAAGACATGAGAAAGTGAAATGGTAGGGGAAAGTGGGAGCTTGTGATAATGAAAGGCAAGAAAAGCAATGGTGGTTCAATGCATGAGTGGTTGAATTGGACCAAAAGTTTCATTTTGGTGAGATGATGGTCCTAACGGACCTATAATTTATAAATTAAAAAAGCAACTTGTTTTTTCAAGTTTCTTAACTTATGGGTTTAGTTTTTATAAAAAAAAATTATTTATATTTGCTATTTTGTTTGACTGAAGATATGTATACCACAAGTTGTGTGGATGTGGTTTAAGTGAAGATTGGACCATTTTAGGGATGGTGGGTCATTGGATTTGTAAATTTTCATGTGGTATGTTGGGTCCATTCTTTACTTTGCCACTCATAAGTCTCTATCTTGATGAGTGGTTGATGACTTGACGCCCATAGGTTGGATTGTTTGACCATCTATGTCAACATGTTAGTTAATGTTGATAATGATACATTTGTAATGAATGTATCGTAAACGGTAAATCTTTTATCTAGTGCGCAACTTATAAACAATCTAGTAATCTTACTTTTAATATTTATCGGTCAGTGGTATTAATGTTGGAGATAATATTTGTGTGCTGAAGAGCTTACCTATGAGATGGACCTCATGAGCAGACTCCAGCCCAGTAACAACAAGCCCAATAGTCCGAACGAGGCCCAATGAAGACAGGCCCAATAGCACAAGAGATTCTAGAAGATGGTTTGAAGAGAAACCCTTTGCGAGGGAAACTCCATATAGCATGTTCGATCTAATGGGTGGCCCGAGGCACACATAATCCGGGATAGGAGACAAGAACCAGGAGGTAAAGATCTTCGAGCCAGCAAGGCCCGAAGGAAATGAGGCCGGACCAAAGGATCTAGCCGGAATAGATAAACCGATATACAATATGTATTAATATCTTCTCCTATAAATAAAGGAGAGATGGACAATGTATATTCATTCACATAAAAGACCAAGCACCTTTACTATATACTCTCATTTGATCTCTATTCTTGTAATTGTTAAGGACCTTCCCCCTCACTCGGAATAGGTTCCAACATTGGCGCCATCCGTGTGACCTCTTGATCACGGGTCTCATTTAAACCTCTAAAATAATGGTCGATCAAATCCGCTATCACCACTGTTGTCTCACCATCGAAAGGTCTTGGTTTGTCCGTCCACTGTTTCGGTAAACAAGCAGCAACCTAGTTCAAATTCTCCGGTGTTATTTCGGTCGTCGGAATCTTTTCCCGACTCTTCGGAATTTTTCGTGAAGTCAAAAGAAATATTCTCCGGCGAGTCTTGAGAAGTCGGACATGACGATTGCTTTCAACCAACAAGACACATGCTCGTTTTCTTTCACTAATTCCAGCAACTCCGGCGATAGGCCACCGCAACCGCCACCCCCGGTTCCATCGTAACTAGTACCGTTGCTAAGTCCATAGTGCCCACAAGTGCACATCCATACCGGGAAGATATAAAGAACACCGATGGACCTGTTTGGTTCGAAAATGAAGAAGATATGGAGGTTGAAGACATTACGGCCGAAAGGCCCAAGATAACCTCGGAGTTCATACGAACTCACCGAGACGCTTAGCAAGCGTCGAAGAGCAAGAGTACGAAGAAAACTTCAAGTGTCTATATGATATTTAGATCTACACATGTTTAGTAGAAATGGGGGAGTAAATAAGCTCGATTTGAGCCCATTTTGCCCATGTTCCCGCCATTTCAACTCAGTTTGGAGCCTCCATCCGCTCACGTTCAAGCCTATTTAGTTTAGGACAGCAAGTCTTCTAGTTGGACTCTGTCCAAAGGGACAGAAAAGCCTTGCGATATTGTGGAACGATTTTTATTACGGTGACGCCAGAGACACCTAACCGGTATCTCCACTCCTAACGAAAGTAATCGGTTTGGCCTCTTCATCTTGTTTAAGTTACTTTAGCACACTATATAGGTTAGAAGAATTTTTTTTACTATCATTAAATCTTGACGTTCCACCAGATCCAAAGTATGAATTTCTATAAAAAAAAATGTGTGTCTAAATATAAAAAGTAAAAGAATAAAGAAGGAAAGAAAAGTGATGTCAAATCATACATTTACCTACTTTGTAAAGTATTTTTATTATAAAAGGTTGGCAAGTCACTTTTGTAAAGTATTAATTTAATATTAATATGTTGCAAAAGAGGAGACATGGTCACATGAGGAGGCATGTATGTTTAACTCTTCAAACACAAACTTCACGTTTAACAAGGAATGATGGATGATGGGAAATTTGCCTTTTAAAAAGTTGATGTGACTTAACCCACAAGCATACATCTTTTTAGACAACCCTTACATGCCCCATACATTATTGAACTTTATTTGTATGCTAAACATTGTTAAAGTTTGAAGGCGAGCCCCTTCTTAGGGGGTGTCCTGGGCCATTACTTTAATATGAATGTCCTTCTGAAAAATGTTTCTTACTTAACAATTCCTTCAGATTGTCAAGTTAACAATCTTTTTTATTTTTTATAAAAAAATTAAAAATAAAAAAAGGGAAGAGATAAGGTCTGAAATAAGGTCGTAAAAGTTTTGCATATTATAAGACTTATAATGCATACTTAGATATCCCATATGGGAGACAATTTCTTGAGTTTGCTATGCGGGAAATCTTGAAACGTTAATGACCAATTATTACATATTTGAAAGTATTTATCAAGAAGAAAGAATCTCCCCTGAGGTACTACAAGTAAAGAGGGGAACAACACCTTCCCCAAGGGATCGGGAATTTGAAAAGTCCCTTCCAGAAAAGGGAAGCCATATCACTATTCACCGTCAAAGGTGCACCACCAATTTTAGTTAAGCAAGACCGACTCCAAGAAACCACATTTAACCTTGATGGGAATACTTGGGATATATGATCTCTTGAAGCATCAAGATGACAACTTTCGTTCTAAAGAACTCGGTCAAACAAGACAAGCACCAAATTATTGGGCATAATATAAAGCTCATAAGTAATAAAGGAAGATTCAAATATGGAAAGTAACTTCAAGAAGTCTTAATCTGTTAGTACCGTCTCAAAGAAATAAAGACCACGTCGAAACAAAGCTTCATGAACATCATAACGTCTCGCATTTTTTGTGCTCTCCCAAGAAGAAGAGCCCCTCTCCATAAGACGGGGTGAATAAAAAAGTTCTTTCCATAAAGAAGGAACCTTATTCCTACTGCAATGTTCCATATTACAAGAGTTCTCTCCAAAAGAATCCCCTCCCATGAGAGGGCATGCTTAAAAGTTCCTTCCATAAAAGAGGAAAAGCCTTCGGCAGCAACACTTATCATTTCAAAAGTTTCTTATGATGAAGAAACCTTTATATCCGTATTATCTTAATGGAAGAGAGAAAAAGCCCCCTTTAAAACATTCTTTCATAACAAAGCCCTCTTTCAAGACAGGCAAGGCATAACAAAGCCCCTTCCAAGAAGGAAGCCTCCTTTCAAAACAATCCATTCATAACGATGCTTCTCCCAAAACAATCCCTTCATTACAAACACTTCTCCCATGAAACCCATACTGAAGCCCCTTGTCATATTACAAGAACCTTTTCAAAAAAGAAGATGCCCTTTCTAAGGGATGAGGTGTTCAAAAATTCCCTCTAGAAAGAAAAAATATTATTTGTACAAGAATTCTCTGCAAAGGAAAACATCCCTTTCCAATGAAGGAAGTATTTGAAAAGATCCTCCCATTAGGAATGAGAGCCTTCTATAGAAACATCTCTAATTATAAGATCTTCCACTCATGAAGAATAATCCATTCTATTGGACGACGTATTCGAGAAGCCCCTTTCGTTAGAAAGGAGGGCATTCTACATCAACTTTTTGTATTACAAGAATTTCTTCTGAAGAAGAACCCCCCTCTAAGGGATGGAATGTTTAAAGGTACCGCTTTCCATCAAATCTGCTTGCTACATCAACATCCCATGCTACAAGAGTTTTCTAGAAAGAAGAAAAATCCCCGTCTAGGGGATGACACACGTGAAAGGTCAATTCCACTTAGAAAAAAACACCTTCCCTACATCAACATGGAGCTGGGGGACTAATTTTACAGTGCACCATTGTGTCGTGGGTTTTCATCATTAAAGTCTCTTTACTAAGGCAAGGGGGACCCCATACATCAGCTTTTATGCATAAAGACGTATCTCATAAAGAAATCGCCATCTTAAAGAGGCTTCCAAGAAAAATAGTCCCTTTCCATTGAAAGAGGTATTAGAAAGTCCCTTCCAAGAAGAATGAAAGTCTTCTACAGCAACGCCTCATGTTTCAAAAGTTGTCCTTTTAAAGAAGAAGAGTCTCATTCTGAAGAGTGACAAAGTCTCTATGAAAGGAAAAAGCTTCCTGTAACAGCACTTAACATCCCAAAAATTTTGCAAGGGGAAGAAACCTCCACATCAATATTAACTTTTATCATACGGGAGTGGGCCCCTCCCATTAGCCCCTTCCATCAGCTCTTTTCATCATCCTTCATGTGTAAGACTCCTAACGTATATTAAAAATATGCTTTTATATTTATGACTAACAAATATAATTGGTCGATCATTACTTATAATTCCCCCATGTGGGATAAAGCCCTTTTTAAGAGGCACAATACTTATAATTCTCCCATATGGGATAAAGCCCTTTTTAAGAGGCTTAATACTTATAACTCCCCCATGTGGGATAAAGCCCTCTTTAAGAGGCATAATACTTATAATTCCCCCATGTGGGATAAAGCCCTCTTTAAGAGGCATAATACTTATAATTCCCCCAAAATGGGATAAATCCCTCTTTAAGAGGCATAATACATATAATTCCCCATAATGGGAAAATGACATAAATTCTCCTTCACGAGTGTGAAAGGAAGGCCCGGCTGAGGGGCTTGGATCCATATACAAAAATAACCCCATTCATGAGACTCAATACTTGTAATTTTGCCTCAGGAAAATAGCCCTATGCACGAGGCTCGGTAATTGTAACTTCCCCAGAGGGAAATAGCTCATTCTAAAAGGTTTGGAACTTCCACCCCCTCCCCAAGAAAGAGGTATAGCCCAAATTGTACTCAAATGCACCGTAGAGTCGAAATGCAATATCCACTCACATCTTTAGCGCGATTTATTCACATTAACCGACAAGAACTTGCATAAGAAACATATAGAAAGAATTAAAATCATCATGATTAATGCTAGTGGTTTGATACATTCTCATCATTTATTATCACATTGGAAATTGTCTACGCTTTAGTTATGGGGATGATTTTGGGCTTAAAAGTCCCTTATCCCAATCATAAATAATTAGCACAAGGGACTGGGGGACTTGAAGAGGTGATTCCAGGATTGGGCCCATTGTATGGGAATGATTTTAGAAATGTGTAATCTTTGTCTCATCCATGACTTCTCCATCTCGGCTATACTAGGTCCAAATTTGATAAGTCAAAATAGAAGAAGGACCGCGTGTTTCTATCAAGGTAGATTTAAATTATCAAGAGAATTGGATCAAGAACATGTGAACTACATATCATCTATCTCAACCAAAATATCAAAGGAGGATCTCGCTCGAAACTGGTCCAATGAGTGGGTTTAAAAGTGATGAACCTATCCCATATGTGATAGATAAGCTAGGACTACATTAGTCTCTTGTCCAATCAGAATAAGGACTAGGGGGACTTCCAAAGCCTGCTGTGAAAATAGGCCTCCGTCCCATGATGAGGTCCAAGTCAGAAAAGCCCAGAAGAAATCAAAATACTTGGGGAGTTCTAGTTACTCTAACCAAACATCCTACCAACCAGATAAGAAGGAGATAGGAAATGCAACTTTGAAAGTAAGAAAAGGGAGCAAGTAGTTATGAGAAAGGCTGGCGAGTCGAAAGGTGTCATCACATCTTTAGGGGAGCGTAAGAAGCTTTTTCAGAACTATCGCCAGTCTAGGTATGGGCCTGACGATGGTTTGAAAAGATAAAAGGGGGGTTGGATAATTTAAGTCAATAAAAAGTCCGAGTTGGTTCATCACCCTTACCACAGACGGGGGAGACCTGATGAAGCTACCCAGAAAGGAAGCCCAAAAGAGAGAGTAACCAAAAGACCTCCCCAAGTAACTAAATGAAATCAAAGGTTTCAGAAGGAGTAAGGGCCTGTCCAACTAGTCTAAAGAAGTGGTGATATCAACCCGAAAGAAAGGATTAAAATAACACATGTTGCTAGAATGGATGGGGCCTAAGTTAAAGAGAACAATGGCTCAGGGGAAAGCTCGTAAGTCAAGAACCAGCATATAATAGTTCTATAGATATTCTTTTGGTATCAAAGATATCTCCGGCCATATAAAGGTCAATCGGAGAATAAGGAGGATCACACAAGAGGTCAAGACGGAGGAAAAATAGAGACTTTTTGTGAGTCCATTGTACTAGTCATAAATAACGAGCACAATAGACTAGGGGACTTGAAGAGCCTACCCATGAGATGGACCTCATGAGCAGGCTCCAGCCCAGTAACAACAAGCCCAATAGTCCGAACGAGGCCCAAGAAGACAGGCCCAATAGCACAAGAGATTCTAGAAGATTGTTTGGAAGGAAACCCTTTGCGAGGGAAACTCCATATAGCATGTCCGATCTAATGGGTGACCCGAGGCACGCATAATCCGGGATAGGAGACAAGACCCAGGAGGTAAAGATCTTCGAGCCAGCAAGGCCCGAAGGAAATGAGGCCGGACCAAAGGATCTAACCAGAATAGATAAACCGATATACAATATGTATTAATATCTTCTCCTATAAATAAAGGAGATATGGACAATGTATATTCATTCACATTGAAGAGCAAGCACCTTTACTATATACTCTCATTTGATCTCCATTCTTGTAATTGTTAGGGACCTTCCCCCTCACTCGGAATAGGTTCCAACATGTGCTTTGCGGTTTGTTTCCGGAATCAACAGCTCATCTTATGGTGCAATGTCGGACGGCGAAATAGATTTGGTCTATTAATCATAATTGGGTTAAATGGTCGGCTTCGTCTTATTTTGACTCGGTTAAAGATTTACTGGAGTACCCATGCAAACATAAGAATGATAAGGTGGAAGACTCAAGCAATCTAACTAGTAGCATGTTGGTTTATTTAGAGAGCAAGGAATGATAAGAATTTTACGAACAAATCGGTATCGGTGGGCAAGTTAGTGAACGATATAAAAACTACTTTCTTCTTATGGGTGAAGAACCGGAGCCGTAGGCCGAATCTTAATTAGGAGGATTAGTGCAAATTTTATTTTGTTAAGTTTCCTTTGTAGTTGGTTTTGTTGACTTTTTGCTTGGTTCTTTTTATTTTCTTGTACGATTTGGGCTTTTGTGGCTTGCAAACTATCCATTGTTTTCTTAATGATGTTGGCCATTGTAAATAAAAAATAAAATTCTACGTACATCGATCGTTCACGTTAATTAGCATATGATATGAATTATTGTTTGTGGTCATACAAAGTACAACGCAAACGGTATCCAAATTAGTTATTTGTAGTTTAGTACATTAATATATTTTTTTTCTTTTTCTCAACTTGGGCATTGTTTGACCATCTATGTCAACATGCTATTTTATGTTGATAATACCACTATCATGTATTATACATCTTTTATATTTAGCGTATTTTTTAATCTTTATCCAGGTTTGTGTTAGTTGACATCTTATAATAATATTGTTTGTAATGGTGCAAAGTCAACTATTAGTGTAGAAAGTCTACATTAATGTTTTTCAACAACTTTATCATGTCTACGTTGCACAATCTAATGAAATGCTTTGTTATCAGAATTCAAAATTTTAAGCCATGACTTGTTGGTTGTACAATTGGACGAAACTGAATCATATTGGAATGCCCATATATAAGCCGAAAGCATTCGATATTCCAAAATAGTTAGAATGTTTAGTGGCGCTTCCAAAGGTGCTATGTGATGTTCCTCTCGTTGATATGGATGTCTAGCCCGAGGTGGATGGTCAAGGATGAAACATAATTACAAAAAGAGAATGTTTTGTTAGGAAAGCATTAGTAAATCTCAAAGAATCTTGACTTTATGTTATATTTGAAGTCGTCTCTATTTTGATACAAATTTTATTTGATCTCTATTCAAAATCTTTAATTTTTTGTTTGTTATTTGTCACAAACAGAGATTGAAATCTTCATCTTACTAAACACAATCAACAATTACAATCAAACTTGATTTCAATATGAAAACAAGTATAAACCACACTCCAATGAAGATATCAAAAACAAACCAGAAGAGAATCGAACTCAAATCATCAACAAGATTATTTGAATTATAAAGAAAAAAACTCTTATCAATAATTCTGAAGATAGAAGAGATAAAACCATAACCTTTTTGATGAATAGCTACTGAGAGAAAGTAATCATAATGTTGTAAAACAAAACCGTCAGTCATCTTCTTTTCACAGGCCCTCCATATAATATTTGTTAGGTTTAGTGTACCGGGCCTGGCTTCTAACTTGGACACGTTATCTTGGACACATAAACTTCTAGCAGCTCAAATGTAGTTCCAGCTTCCAGGCCCAAACGCTCTTTTAGTTTAGACACCACTCAGCAAAAATTTTACATAAACATATATAACAAAAAGAATATTAGTAACTATAAAATATACAATGAACTGAAGAGATAAATTCAGTATATCTAATTTAACCTTTTAACACCCCCACAGTTCATTATGCAAACATATCAAACATTCCAAGTTTTTTACACAAAAAATCATGTTGCATGGGAAACAACCCTTTTGTAAACACATCTGCAAGTTGACCTGCAGATGTTGCTTTAACAACTTGTATCATTCCAGCTGCGATTTTTTCTCGCAAATAAAAGAGATCAACTTCAAAATGCTTGGTCCGGTCATGAAAAACCGGATTAGCAGCAATAGAAATAGCTGCTGAGTTATCACAAAACATTTTAACCGGCAAGGTCACACGAACTTTTAGTTCAGCCAACAAGTTTATAAGCCATACTACCTCATCAGCAGCAGCACACATCGATCTATATTCTGCCTCAGCAGAAGATCGTGAAACAGTTAATTGTTTCTTGCTTTTCCAAGAAACAAGAGAGTTCCCTAACAAAACACAAAACCCTGTAACAGATCTTCTACTATTTAAGTATTTTGCCCAATTCGAATCAGCAAATGGCTTGAGTTCAAAACCACCCTCTTTACTTATTAGAACACCACGACCAGGAGCTTTCTCAAGATATCTTAAAAGCCTTAATGCAAGTCTTAAGTGTGCACTTGTAGGACTATGCATAAACTGACTCAAGAATTGAACAGAGTAAGAAATGTCGGGTCTAGTATGAGACAAGTAAATTATTTACCAACTAACTTTTGATAACCTGAAATGTTTTCTAAAAGAGTACTATCTTTTTCACAAAAATTAGTAATAATATGATTTTGCTCAATTGGGGTATTCACAGGTTTACTAGCTGTTAACCCAAACTCAGATAAAAGTTCGACACAATATTTTCTTTGACTTAAACAAACACCAGCCGGTGAATATAAAACCTCAATTCCTAAAAAATATTTAAGAATTCCAAGATCTTTAATCAAAAACTTGTTTTTCAATAAACCTTATATATTTTCAATTTCTCCAATATTATTTCCTGTGATAACTATGTCATCAACATAAACAAGTAACACAACAATGACATCATCAAGAGACTTAACAAATAAAGAATAATCAGATTTACTTTGAACAAAACCTATATCACGTAAAACACTTACCAACTTATCATTCCACATCCTTGGCGCTTGTTTTAAGCCATACAAGGATTTGGTAAGTTTACACATTTTAGTTTCGTTTTTTGAAAAATAACCCTCAGGTAAACTCATATAAACATCTTCATATAGATCACCATACAAGAAAGCATTATTTATATCAAGTTGATAGAAAGACCAATTATTTTTACGATAACCATTTTTACAATAGGCGAAAAAGTTTCACCAAATTCTATCCCTTCTCTTTGATTAAAACCCTTTGCCACTAATCTAGCCTTATACCTTTCAATTTCTCCATTGGACCTATACTTAATCTTATAAACCCATTTACACCATATTGGTTTTCTACCAATAGGAAGGTCAACTAATTTCCACGTACTATTCCTATTTAAAGCAGCCATCTCCTCATTCATGGCATCAATCCAATTCTGATTAGATGATGCTTTTTTAAAGGTCCTAGGCTCAATTGATTTATTTAAAACAAATGTGAAACACGGATATCTTTTGATAAATTTGAATAGTTTATCACTTTTTCTAGACCATACCTAACTTTACCCTCAACGATATAATCATTTAAACTTTTTGGTAATCTAGACTCCCTCGATTACCTCCTCATGTTTGTTTGACCAGTATGACTAATAATACCCTCATGATAGATGTTCTCTTCACGTGTACCATCACTATAAACTACCTCACTAGGACTAGAATCAAGATTGATAGGCTGCTGATCCTCAACCCCGCCTTCATTCTGATTCCTAGGACTAGGTGGCTGTTCACTAGTGTTAGTATGCCTAGGTTCCCTCTCCTCATCATCGGGATTTGTCGTACTTGAGAAACTTTCGATATTATCAAAAACCAAATCAAAGAAATTTAAAGCATTTAAAGACGGGTCAGTGTTTGTGTCAAAAAAATTTGAACTACTACTAGTTTTAAAAGAATAAATAGTTTCATAAAATTTTACATCACGAGAAAACAAAACTTGTTTAGTATCTAAATTCCATAACTTGTAGCCCTTTTTTTTGAAAAGAGTACCCTAAAAAACACATTTTTCAGTCCTTTTTTCAAACTTATTTGCATTATTTAAAATTGTACTATAACAAAGACAACCAAAATTCCTCAAGTGGTTAAGAGAGGGTTTAAAGCCAAACAAACACTCATAAGGAGACTTACCATCTAAGACCGAAGAAAGAGTCCTGTTAATTAGATAGGTAGCAGTTAGGATACATCAGACCAGAAATTCAACGGAACGCCACTCTCAAATAATAATGGCCTAGCCACATTCAACAAATACCTATGTTTTCTTTCAACTATGCCGTTTTGTTGAGGTGTATGCACACAAGATGTTTGATGAATTATACCATTATTTCTTACAAATGTTTGCATTTGTGTGTTAACAAACTCTGTTCCATTATCACTTCTAAGAGTTTTAATGGTTTTACCAAAATGTGTTCTAATCATTTTAGAAAAACTTTCTATGTTCGAAAAAACTTCACCTTTAGTTTTTAGTAAGTACACCCAAACAGCTCTAGTAAAGTCATCAACAACAGTTAAGAAGGACTTATATTCTTCTTTACTGTTGACCCTATAAGGACCCCATACATCTAAGTGCACCAACTCTCCAAGTTCGGATGTTTTATGATCACTCAAAGGAAATGGCTCATGATGTTGTTTAGCTAAGTGACATACTTCACAAGGGTAAGAGTCATTTTTTACTTTAATTTGTAAATCATTTTCTAAAACATCTAAAACTTGGAAAGCCGGGTGTCCTAATCTAGTATGCCAAAGATTAACATGATCAACACTACTGAAGCACACCTTAATTGATTTAGTTACATCCCCACAAAAATACAGACCATCTATTTGATTACCAGTCACCAGGATTCTCTTTGTTAGTGAGTCCTGGATATAACAATTATGTTCATTAAATATCACAGATAGTTTATTGTCACATGCAAGCTTGTAAACAGATAACAAATTGACACTATATTCTGGAACAACAAACACATTATTAAGAATGACATTGTTACTCAATTTTATATTACCATTTTTTGTAACTATAGCATTAGTTCCATTTGGATGTTTAATCTTAATGTCAAATTCAGTTATATCAATCTGGTTAAAAACATTTTTATCACTCATAGCCATGTGTTGGTTTGCTCCAGAATCGACAACCCAACTAGACTCAAACTGGGAAGACGTCCCACTAGAAAAGCAAAAGATTTTTTTTGCTAAACACACTTTTAGAAAAGTTGCTCAGGTAATTACCTCCTAAATTAGAAGCTTGACCCCCATCAGTTTTATCTCCATGTACCTAATAACCTTGAAATTTGACCGAGTGTAAGAGACGTGTTATTAGGGTTGGATGATGTACTATCTTTTCCTGAGTTAGAACTATTTGAGTTATTAGAAAAAGTTTTTGTTCCTTGATTTCCAAACTTACCGGTCCTTGGTTTGGAATTTTGAGGATAACCAACAATTTCAAAACACCTCTCAATTGTATGACCAATTTTATTACAATGAGAGCATTTTAAATTTGGATTAGGTCCTGTATAAATTCCCTTCCTATTATCTTGAGGCTGATTAGCTTTTGCAACAAAGGCAACATTTTGTCTTTTTAGAGAACCATTAGCATTCCTATGAGACTCATCTCTAGAAACGATAGAGAAGGCAGTCTTTACAGAAGGCAATGATTCCATAGTTAAAAGATTAGTTCTAACTGGTTGATATACATCATCCAAACCCATAAGAAATTGCATCAACTTAATCAAAGTATTGAAATCATTAAAGCTCTTTGAGGCTTGACAAGAACATGAAGGCAATTGAAGCATAGCATCAAACTGCTTCCACATAGTTGACAACTTATTATAGTATTCAGAAACTGATGATCCATTTTGATTTAGTAAATTTATTTTCTGATAAAGACTAAAAATGACCGAACCATCAACCTTATCATAAGTGTCTCTTAGTTCTTCCCAAACATCAAAGGCAGATTCAGAATAGGCTTGGCCCATATAAAGTTAATCACAAACAGAATTTAATATCCAAGTAAGGACAACTGAATTGCACCTATTCCAATGACTAGCAAGCACCTCATCATCAGTTGATTTTAGATATTTACCATTGATAAAACCAATTTTATTTTTAACTTGTAAGGCCAATTTCATTGCATTGGCCCATACACGATAGTTTTCAGCCCCTTTTAGTTTTATATAAATGATAGAAAGAGAGCTTGAGTCACTGGGATGTAAGTACAAAGGATTACTTACATCCAACTTGCTAATAAGAGTCTCAGAACTGCTAGACTCAGCTTTATCACTCATCTTATCACAACAATTATTTAAAAAAAACACACGAAAGATGCACAAATAAACCTAAAATGCCTAATGCATCACAACAAGTAATCAAATAAAAAAATATTCAGCCAAAAATATATGCAATTAATACGATAAAAGATAAGAAAAGTAAAAGAGTAAGAACGATCTCACAGACAGAAATCTCCACTGATGACTTCGTAAAGAAGTCACTCTTGAAAACAATAAAAGATTCAATGACCTGTAACTTTCACTTAGAGTTACAGGATCACGCTTGAATTCCATAAAGACTTTGAATGATTCAAACGTTTCTTTAACTGCCGTAACACCCAAAACCGTCACCTCGATTATCCACGGTTAGGGTTTCAGATCGCGAAAAAAACCTAGCACCAAGAATCAGAGATTAAATGCGGAAGAGCGATCGAAGCTCTGATACCATGTCACAAACAGAGATTGAAATCTTCATCTTATTAAACACAATCAAACTTGAAAACAAGTATAAACCACACTCCAATGAAGATATCAAAAACAAACCAGAAGAGAATTGAACTCAAATCATCAACAAGATTATTTGAATTATAAAGAAAATCAATAATTCTGAAGATAGAAGAGATGAAACCATAACCTTTTTGATGAACAGCTACTGAGAGAAAGTAATCATAATGTTGTAAAACAAAACCGTCAGTCATCTTCTTTTCACAGGCCCTCCATATAATATTTGTTAGGTTTAGTGTATCGGGCTGGGCTTCTAACTTGGACTCGTTATCTTGGACACATAAACTTCTAGCAGCCCAAATGTAGTTCCAGCTTCCAGGCCCAAACGCTCTTTTAGTTTAGACACCACTCAGCAACAATTTTACATAAAACAAATATAACAAAAAGAATATTAGTAACTATAAAATATACAATGAACTGAAGAGATCAATTCAGTATATCTAATGTTACCTTTTAACATTATTACAAAGAATCACTTAAAAATTTTAGTTTTAACGATTCTCAGAAATGACCCTGATATGTGCGTAGCCAACTTAGTAAGTGATCAACTTCCCAATCTATGCAATAGACGTCCAAAAATCTTTGATCATCAAATGTCACTATGAAGTTTTTCTAGTAACTAGTCATCGACACTTAAAGGATAGTTTAAAACATCTACAAGAACATTTTGCATAACATATTAAGAAGTTTGTGTACAAACACTTGGCAAAACCGTGTTTAAGATGGCTAACAAAAAAGATTTGTTAAGGTCACTATGGCCTATATAGATACACTTGGAGCAATTCTATTTCAGCTAAGGAAAACAAGCCGCCTTCCTTAATAGAGCATCGGTATATAGAATACTAGACGAATTTCAACATATGTTCAGAAACAGATAGCTGACCATTTACCTTTTAAAGGCAATATAGTTTTGTAAAATGTAAACTTGCTGTGTAATACTTTGAAAATTTTGGGACTGTGCTTTAATTTTATATAGAAGTGTTTATGAAATACGGATGTTTCACAGAGCGCGGCTTCGTGGTTGTCCAACCTTCTCATTTGGCTCATAATCATCAGAGAGGAGGTTATTAGTGACTGGACTAATTAAAAGCACCCTATGACACTAATACAAATAATGATCAGAGTATGATGAATGAATTAGATTTGGAGTTGTTACTTTAAATCAAAACCATTAATGATTGGGCTAGTTACATCTATGAAATCGAACTTAAAAGTATATGTGGGCTTATTAAGAAGAATGAAACTTTCGTCCATTTTCAGTCCAATAGGGTAATGTTGCATTGTTGCCCCTTTTTTTTTTATCTTAAATATATATAAACGAAATATTTAAAAGCACTATGTTTGTTCCCCACTATTTCTCAAGCCACTAGATTGCTTTAATGTAGGTTTCTCATGCATTTGACCCGAATTTACGGGATTTGACCCGAATTTACGGGTATGAGTCTCACCAAACCCAGATAGCCCTTAAATGAGTTATAACATCTTATTAAATTAAAAATTAATTTCACCAAATATTTGATGTGAAAATCCTATAAAATAGAGATACACTAAAAATTAATATTTGATTTTTTTAATATTATTTATAATTAAGAAACAATTTTATTGTAAAAAAATAATCGAGTCTTGAGTCTTACCAAACCGAGATAGCTTTTAAACCGTGATATAACATCTCATTTATTTTTTAAACAATTTTATCATCAAACCCTAAGTATATTTGTTGATTTCCTTGCAATGAATAAAATTAAAATTCAAAAAGATAAATAAACATTATAAACGAATATGTAAAACAACCCCGTAATATTATAAAAATATAAACTTGTTAGTATCAAACTAATTTTAGTTTTTTTATTTATGACGAATATTACTTCAGTTTTTAACTTCTTTGCAATTTTGTTTGGGCATAGTTTAAACTCAATTACGAAGTAATAATGGATTTCTTTTATTGGGAGAAGAATTAATTGTGGATTATAGTGTGCCTGGCAATAAATGAATGAAGTAAATACTATGGTTGAATAAATTGGATGTGACTGAATGGTAGAGTACTCATTTTATATGAGAGAGGTAGGGGGATCAAACCTCATTACCATTAATTTATATGGGAGATATGAGGGATGAGTAGATGACCCTGACTTGCCAGGGTTCGAGTCCTAATCTCACCCGATTTTACCGGCTTCTTGTTGTCGTGCCGTTTGGCGGGCGTGGGGGTCGGGTTTTATCCGGGAAATCCCTCAATAGGTGGACCGCTAGAGGCTCCGTCCGTCCGGACTCGTAGCCGGCTCGGGCTACCTTTAACCAATGGGACCGCGTACGAAGTACCCGGCGTTACTTAGTTGGTCGTTCAAAAAAAAAAGATCACGATGGTTGTATCAGTCAAAAGACCAACTGCAAAGACACCAACGAATGTGTGATTGGTTGTTTTCAGTACCATCTGATCAAAAAGCCTACAGGAAAACAGGATCGAAGGAATATTCTTACCTCGTTTTCTCATATTAGCTTCCATACGAATTCGATCTAAAAGAATTCACCAAGCCAAAATATTCCCTTTTCTAGGCCAATATAGAAGAATAAAGTTTAGGCTATAAAATATGGTGCTAATTTCGTGTTCAATTTTGACAAAATTTATCTGATATGATATAAAACATTTTTTTTTTAAGTTTCAAAAATTAAATAGGCATCAACGTCACCCTTACAATACCTATTTAGCTAATTGGGTCACCGGGTTTGGCGAGAAATGACCCGAATTTGTTGGGGATTACACGTAGACTAACTAATTTTGTGTCAGTTTCGTGTCAATTTTTTTTATGAAAATTGGTTTTAAATAATCCCAACTATCACCTATTGGTAAATAGCAGGCCCAACTTTGACTTGGCTGGTGGCGGTCCTAACTAAAAGGGTATTTGTTTTTTACGGACCGCGACTAACGGATATTAACCCCGTTAGTGCTTTGCTGACTTTGACCTTCTTCTCCGGCCGGAAACCTGCAACTCGCCTCCATTCTCCCTAACATCGCCGTCTCTCTCTCTCTCTATCTTTCCCCTCATACAAAACCTAACCGACGTGTCGCCGTTGTTGTCTCCAGCGAAGTCCACCCTTCTCAATCGTGCGTCATTCGAGGTAATTGACACTTCATTCGACTCGTTTTGACCCCCTTAACAAAAGCCCTATGCGTATTTTGTAGATCGTGTAACATTGATTTTGAATTTTTGAAAATAAGATCGGGTTTGGTATCTAGGGATTGACCATGGAAGAAGATGTAATGTACTTCATTTTCAAATTTCTGATGTGTTTTGAAGAGGGAGGGAGACGGTGTGATGATATTAGGGAGAATGGAGGCGAGTTGCAGGTTTCCGGCAGGTTTCCAGCCGTAGAAAAAGGTCAACGTCAGCAAATCACTAACGGGGTTAACATCCATTTGTCACGGCCCGTTAAAAACAAATACACCTTTAGTTAGGACCGCCACTAGGCAAGAGCAAAGTTGAGCCTGTTATTTACCAACAGGTGATAGTTGGAATTATTTAAAACCAATTTTTTTTTATGTCATATATATATTAACAACACTTGACAAAATCCTTTAATGTAACATGCCCAAAAACAAAATCTCTAAAATTAAATAGCTAGCAAATTATACATTTGGACAGAAGCCTGATCATCGTCCCCGATAAGAAATCATACATCTTACTATCTTAGCTAGTGCATGTTCTTGAACAACCCTATTGACTAATATCTATTTAGTAGCTTACTGGCATCACTCTCATTTAAGTAGATACTGAGTATTGGGTATTCGTTTCTCTAAGTATATATTTTAAGGGTCATGATATGGTACAAATAAAATTAGCATACTAAGCATACAAATAACTATAGTAATTACAGTTTTAAACCCGAGTCATGTTATAAAAAATAAAATAATATAATAATAATTACTTTTATTTAAAAGTTATAGTGAAATAATAATTACTCTAATGCCAACACAATTACTTTAGAGTTATTTATACACTTTTCACGATAAAAATCATTTGTATTTAATCCAAACCCTATATTTTAACTGTGTTATA
The DNA here is from genome assembly GCF_021521415.1 of Bidens hawaiensis. Lineage (NCBI taxonomy): Eukaryota > Viridiplantae > Streptophyta > Magnoliopsida > Asterales > Asteraceae > Bidens > Bidens hawaiensis. The sequence goes on from NW_027505180.1 coordinate 149,049, forward strand.
AGTATATATTGTCATCAATTTAAATAGCAATTCTTAATACTAAACAATAAACCAATTAAAATATTAAGTGACTAATAATGTAACCCAATAATATGTGTGATATAGTCACAAATAGAAATACATTATTGTATGTTCTAATATGTGTAAATCATATATTCAAAAGCTCTTAGCGTATTATCACTACGCATATAATCCAACAAAATATGTATCATAACTTTCATACCCCATGACGTGAACCAATAATGATAACAGCAAACACCTAACCTTGGAAAATGAAATTACTTGAGTGAAGACGACTTTGAGAGTTTTCGTTAGAATTAAGTGAGATGGAGGGGTAGCGGTGCAGCTTGTGGCCCGCTTGTCTTCTGTTTCGATGAAATAAAAAACTTTTAATTTATTATTAATCGGAGAGAATGGATGGTGACATAGAGATAGAACAAAGTTTTGTGTGGACATGGTCACATGAGCAATGTAGAAGATGTAGAAGTGGGCATGCTTGTGGTTGTTATGCATGGTAGTTGAATTGTTGAAGAAAACGAATAATAATGGTTGCATCGTTAGAGAAGACGAAGAAAAAAGTGTGACCAGGTAGAGTTGGGCATTCTAGTTTTGTTTTGTGTGTTTTTACCCCCTTTTTTTGTGAGGAAAAAAAGAGAGAGTATAATTTTGCATGCATTTAATTATTAATGCTTATTAGTGAAAAATGATGAAAAGAGTTGTCACATAATAGGAATCAACCCCGTAGTTTCTAATATTAAGATCAAAACAGTAACATATCTGAAATATTCAAGTGTGTCTTTTTGAAATGATATGTCAACCGTTCATATTGATTTTAACATTGCGAACTTGGCTCGTCCCTGGACACCAGCAGAAACTCATCACTGTGAGAAAATCTTTGGGTCACTGAGTCAGATTTCCAACTTCAGGCTATATATAAGATCCTATATATTACCCCAATATCATTAGAGTACTGGAGTTTTATGAATACAAAATATCTTCTAATTACATAGTTTCTTGAATTATTTTTAGGCCTCCTGCGACAAATTCAAAATAATGGAACATGTCATTGTTAAAAGTTGAATTCCAATGCCACGTATCCCACGAGACAAATAATATCAGATGACATTACATCCATTTAAAAACGGGAGATCCTTTGAATGTAGGTGTGAATGGGTCCGACTGTTGAACCTAACCGCACCTAAATTTAAATGTGTGGGCTTACAAGACTCCTAAACTTCTTGACTACAGTTCCTTGATAAGTTGATATTACACATTTGAGGCATTAATGCTAAAAAGCTTATAAAACATTAGAAATGTGAGAAGCAACCTAGAGTCACCACGTGTCGTCATTTCTCAAGTAGTGAGAGTAAATATGAAGAAAAAAAAAAGGCTGCACTAAAACACATAATTCTGACCACTATAGTATGAGATGACGCACCATTGAAAAAATATTAATGTAGCGTTAAATAATCATGACGCATGATTATATCATATGCACCCATTTCAACATGTTTTTGTGAAAATGAGTTTCTCTAAATAAAAAAAAACAAAGAACTAACAATAACGCATAAAAATATTATCAACATTTAAAAACCCATAAGGACAAACTAGTTGATTTTATATAGTTGGAAAACTGGTTCGTATTATTTTAATGGTATATGAAAGGCATCGAGACACAAAACTTCTGCATAAAAATCTAATTTTGAAAATTTTAATATTTATTACTTATAAAGACGTTTTCTAGAGGTTTACGTCACTGCCACACTACATCCACTATGTGGTTCATGTTAGAATTTGGTATTTGAAGAGGTAGGGTCTTACACTCATTTAAAAGGCAACATAGACTTCAGTAAGTGGATCTACATAATTCGCGGAACAGTCATGCACCAAGTACAAAGTATAGGGTGCTGACGAGCATTCTATCAAACGCCAAACATTTCCTGACATCTCGGGAAGAGTGACGCCAAAGATCTTCCTCAGGCCCGTCTCCGAGAATAATAGAAAAAATTTAGGCCTTGTGCGAAACAAATTTTGGGCATCCTCATTATAGTATAAACTCATCATTTATATATCATAAAACCATGAAATCCCAATACGAATACAATTGTTATAAAATAAACAAAACAAAAGTAGTGTATCAAAATGATCGAACTTACGCAAATTTTGAGGCTCTCCTAGCGTTTTGGGACCTTAACCAACTCATTAATCAAGTTTGGAGTAAGCCCATCCCAAGTTCTAGAATCAAATATATCAATACTAGGATTAACATTAGCATCATCTTCACCCACATTACCTTCATCTACATTAACATTAACATCATCTTTACCTGTTTAAGTTCATTAACATTAACATCATCTTTACCCACATTAGCTTCATCCGCATTAGAACTAGAACTTTAAGGTAGTTATGAGAAAGAACCTGTGTATGCGCCCTTTGTCAGCCTTGGCTTTTTCTTCCTCTAACTTCTACTTTTTATGTTTTTGGGCACCAGCAGAGAGGTATTCATATTTGGGAACGGGAGGCATGATTTCTAGACAAAAACAAAAAAGAATGACTAGAACAAACCCAAAAATCTCATATGAGATACAAGGAATTCGTCATGAAATTGAGAAAAGAAAAAACTAACAGGTTCAAAAATAAAACAAACTATTGTTATTGACAAACTCCTATTAAACAAACACAACACTTTCTCTCAAAAAATTAATAATAAAAAAAATTAGAAATCTCCAAAGAAATGGTCAGAGATTGAATTTGGAAGAAAATTGTGTTGATGAAACAATCTTTCTCAACGAACTGACGAAGTGTTAGACAAATTTCATCATCAAAAACCCATTTTATTTCTAAAACTAAGAAAAAATTAAGAGTAAAATTATACTTTTGTTTCAAGCACAACAGAAACGATCTTGCAAGCATAGAAATCACAGTTCTACTAAAATAATTCCTAAAATCTAGAGACCAGATTGGCAGATTCAATTTTGCAAGAAAAATTAGGTCATTGACTAACTGAAACAAATAGAGCTCATACCTTCGATTTTGATTTCCCAGGCCTGCTAATCGATGATCGCTACACACATTGGCCCTTTATCTCCAATCGATGATCAAACTGCGGCCATCCCATTTGCGTAGCTTTCCCCGTCTTATTTTTGGGCCTGCATATCTACTAAAAATATCTTTGGGCCCCTTTGGAATTTGGGCATCGTGCCACTGCACGGGCTGCACGGCCCAAAAACCGGCCCTGATCTTCCTATTTATGGTGCAAAAAGGAAGTATCTCATAAATGACACCCAACCAGTAATGAACTAACAACACATCGTCAACAGTACTACATGGTGCAAATGTTATCATCAGACAACTACTTTATTCACCAACTTCCCTTAGGAACATGCAAGCTCTCTGATTGGTGGAATTCCTGACATGACAGGCGACCACATCTTCTTTACTCCTATCCGACTATAAATATCATTCAGCCTCTAACGGTAAAGGGATCATCCTCATCATTCTCCCGCGAGAACACTCACCAATGCTCCACGATGGCTTGTGTTTATTATACACTCAGTCCCCAGTACTGATTTTCACGCTGGAGGGTGGTTATGATAAGACCCTCCCCCATATTCTTCTCGTAACGAGCTCACGGTGTTCTGTTTTGTAGGTGTGACTACTTGGATCTGTCGGATTGTACTCTAACCTTCGTGGGGAAGACTAACCGTAACCCAAGGACTAAGTAATTAGGCCAAATTGGCTTCGAGGTTCAGCCCAGAACTCTGTTTGGTGGAGCCTCAAGCGGTAACGAGGTGGACGATAAAGACACAGAAGAAGACGAACACGACTTGACTCATCTTAGACACCGAGTGACGGGATCTCACTCCACCCGTGCTCAACGCAGCGGACGAGTTGGGGTCCAAAACAGAGTTCAACGCTCATGCAACACGACACCTCGCTGAGAGATGACCCTGACTTCGAAGAAAGTCAAGGGAGAGAAAGCATTCACGATACCCACAACAGGGTCATTGAACGTCATCCTGACGCTAGCATTGACTTCTCCAAACCCTATAGGCCAGCAGCTTCGGCGAATAAGTCAAAGTTTGTTAGAAAGACCGCGGAAGCAGAACTAACCGGGAATCCAAAAATACCGCCTACGAAGGAAAGTACGATGGTCTGACTAATCCAGACAACTGTATGTAAACCTTCATTACCGCAGGAATGGTCTCCGGATAGACCATGCCCCTTTGGTACCACATGTTCACGCTAACATTAGTTGGCGCCGCCTGTAAATGGCTTGAATGCCTACTAGAAAGACGAATTACGGGCTAGGATGTCACACCCCGACTTAGGGCCTAGGCGTGTGACCAATAGTTAGTACTTGTTTTATAAATACTTTAGCGTTGTGGGTTGTTTTAGAGGAAGACTTCGTTTATAATAGAATATTAATTTATTTTGAAAACTTCTCGAATAATAAATATCCAAGTGTGTAATTTACAAGCCTTGTTTGATCTTGTTCGCAATATTTTAATAATTAAAAACTGAGCCATCTCCATATAGTGAGCATCTAATCTACGAGTGACTCTAATTCCTTGCTATATGTGCTAAATCTGTTTCCCTGAAATGTGGGGGAAAATACGTAAGCAATATGCTGGTGAATCGTTGACTCTAAACATTTAATAAATCATTGACTGACAAGATAGTTTTCTTGAACAAACTCAGTAGAAACGTCTCTTATTTATGGGATTTGTACCACATGCCCTACACACACAATTATGGTTCTCCGGGAACTGAAGCCTATTGAAGAACTTATTATGACTGCTAGCCAGCGGCCACGTAGCCTTGCATGATAGGCTAGACATATATGTTTGGATCCAGACATATGTGTACTCGATCTGAATTGCTTTTATTTTCAACCTTGTAATTTAGGGATCAAGTAATCCCTTAAATTCAGAGATCACATAATCTCGTATAAACATTTGACTAACTTGTTAACATAAACAACCTGTTATCTTAATGACTAACTGCAAAAAGGTTTAACGTATTCACATGTGATTGTTTGTTATGAATGATGTGGTGATCTCGTTTGAAAACCTTTGTTAAAGAATGATGTGTAACCTACAATAAAATAGGTTTATATAAATACGCGGATCGTCTCTTGATCCAGCTACGGACCTTTAGTCTGGTTTTAATAGCTTTAAACCTTGACTGATCATTTGTTTGAATAAAATATTTAGACCTGCAGTCTTTCTGTTTATTTACCAATCATGTGCTGAGTTTCTTCTTCATGAAGAAACATTTATGATAGGTTTTTTCTTCAAGAAGAAACGCCAATTGACTATAATCCTTGTATGTAAAATATTATGTTTCTTAGTCATGAAGAAACATTAATTTTTAACTACACTCCTTGCATATAAAATTGTTATGTTTCTTAATCGTGAAGAAACTATTATATCTTCTTTGTATATAAAAGCTTATGTTTCTTAATCACGAAGAAACAATATTTTATCTATAACCTTTGTATGTATAATGCCTATGTAAATATGAGGTTATGATCAAGGTTTGGGCTATACCCCTGACTATGGTCTAAGCCATATAATATAATAATAAAATAATAACTTAAGCGGAACCCCTACCTTACGCGAGTGTTCGGAGTTTATACGCCTAAGCTTGTATGAGCAGCACTTCTACTTTAAATTGCGTACTTAGGCTTAAATTGTCAGAACTTCGGGGCTTGGCACGCATTACGAGAATCGGCACACAAAACAATGCTAACTATTTGTAAGTGAAGGTGTTTCAGTGGGAGATGGAATGTGCCATGAACCTTCCAATTTATAGCCATGTTTGAGTTGCTTCGCGTAGCGCAAAGGAACAATGATGGATCCATTCGAGCGAAGCGAACAAACTTAAAATTTTCCGAGTCACCGGCGGCTTGCCACTTATTGACACGTGTCTTACCTGCACAATGGCTACTTCGCGTAGCACGAAGTAGTCATGGGTAGATTTTTCACGTAGCGCGTAGCCGTCCAACTTTGGATTATGTATTTTGTATTTCACGTAGCGCGATGACTTTATACCTGATCCATTCGTGTAGCGCGAAGGATCAAAATTCAGATTTTCACTTTTGTACATTACGCCTATCGCCCGAGCCCGTGCCCTTACGCGTGCGTGTCGGGTGCTTCGCACCCTCTGCTAGGATCGCTGGTGTAACATTTTGGATTTTTCAAACCCGTAATTGTTTACATATAACCGATCTGGGAACTTATTTCGGATCTTTATTAATAATAATATTACATATTTATAAGTAATAGAGATTAACATTTTCATTTCTCACCCTTTATATTTTCCATATTGTTAATTCCTTGTTCTAACTCTAAAATATTCAAAAATTGACCTTTTATGAAACTACAAGGACTAATGTTGTAAAAAATGAAATTCCCCTCTATGGAGAATGAAGCGCCGTGCGGTGGGCATCACCCTCACCGTCGCGTGCCGCCTTGGACCATATGCACACTTTGTTTGATTGATCTTGTTTCCTAGTTTGTTTTTGGCATATAAATTGCTTATTTTAGGACATAATCTAGTGAAGTAAGCCCCAAGAAATCCCCCAAAGCCTAGATACATGTCTATATACCTTAACCCTTGTCCAAAAATGAAATCCTCTGGTTATTTTAATGATTTGATCATTTAAGGGCTCATTCGGTTTCTTAAACGAGTAAGTTACCATATTTAGTTCGATTTAGTGTATCATATATAAACATATCATTATTTCTCTACCACAAATCATCCCTAAACCCTAATACACTATTCTTAGCCGTCACCCTCCTCTGTCCCTCCTCAAACTCTTCGGTTTTCGTGTTATTGTTGAAGATACAAGATATGACGGTTGACATTGCTTGCTTTAGGATCTTTGACTCTTCGGTTCTCTTGATTCTTTCACTTTCCGGGTAAGTTGTAAACATAGGAATCATTCATATATATTCTCTAGTCAATAAACTTCAATCAATTTCGGTGGTTGAAGGGTGTTGACTGGTCAATTCGCTTAAAACCCGTTAAAGGGCAAAACAGTCAACAAGTTTGACTTTACGTTTTCTCATACTTCTGGTCGTATTCAACGTTTGGTCCAGAAGACTTTTATTCTCATAACGAAATTTTAAGGCTACTGACCAAAATCCAACTTCCGATCACTATTCAGATTCTGGTCAGTACCAGCTCGCTTAAATATTAAATATAACATAACCAGAGTTCTAGACGTCCGTTTGGATTGTTTCCAGCTGCATTAAGTTACTTTTTACTTATATCTCAAAGTTTCAGGTTCTGATCATTTATCTCGTTCGACGCGTAGTGGACGACTCGCTTAATCTTTAGTTCGTTAATTTTAATTATTAATCACTTGCCTTTAATCTAAGGTGAGTTTTATCATTCTCCTATTTACTCAATTTTCATAATGTTTTGGGGACATATGCGTATATCATACTATATATATATATATAGGGGAGTTTTCAAATGAGAACCCCTTTGAGTTTTAAGAACTCAGTGTAACGATTTTTTTTTTCGAATTTTTTTTAAACATGCGTAATATATGTAAGTTACATACACGTAAAAAAATTACAAAATTTTTTACGCGCCGAGTCGACTTATTACACATGTGTAACGGATGTAAAAATTAGTGTAATCACTTACAACTTTATTCTCTCTCTTACTTTGACTTTTTAGTCAGATTTATTCTCAACCACACAATCCAATCCATTTAATAAAATGTGTGGCAAAGAATTGAGTTCTTAAGTTCTTAAAACTCAACATGGTTCTCAAAATATCCCTCCCCTATATATATATATATATATATATATATATATATATCAAAAATAGCAAACGTGTAATTGTGTGTGATTAATCAAATATACTTGTTTATGTGCATTCGTTTGACATATCCCCTTGTGGAGGATTCTCATTGACCAGCGCCCGATTCGCTTGGCAACGGTCTTATTATTATTATTATTTGCTCATGGTTGATTACCGGCGCCCGATTCACTTGGCAATGGTTTAATCGACAACTTAATTGCTCATAGTTTGATTTCATTACCGCATTTATCACGTTTTGCTTATTTATTTTATTTACTATATTAACATTATTTTATTGCAAAACTTGTGATAAACTCACTCAACATGTGTTGTTGACAAACTCTGTTTTCTACGCATATGCAGGTTGCTTGAATTGAAGTTTGGATATTTAGTCAAGACCTTAGGGTTTTAATGAAGACAAACATGGATTAAATTTATTATATATATATTTATTTGAATTGTTTTGCTATATTTGAATATTGTGTGTACATTTAAAATAAAATAATTAAATAGATATTGTCACATTTATATTATGATAGTATCTTCGAGCTGTGAGCAATTGGATCACGCCCTGGCATTTCCGCCTTAGGTTGGGGTGTGACAACTGGGTGCATCTTGGCATATAAGAATATTACTATGGAAATTCTTTATCGTATAAAAAGCTCCCAAGTTTTATAATTTTCTAATGTGGGAGGAAATTCTATTTCCTATTTATACCCTTGTGGAATACTTCTACTTTCTTCCTTCTTTCCATGTGGGATGATCTTTCTTATCTTTTTGACATAAGATGCTTCCTCTTTCATATTTTATATTTTCCATTAATTATTTTGGAGAATATTTTTGGACCATTATCTTTATTAAGTTGTCAAATTTGGACCGAAATTTTGGGAATGTTAAATCCTCCGCACATTGGAATGAATCTCGTCCTCAAGATTCGTTGTCTTCGGTGTGAGTGGTGATTTATGATTAGATTCTATCTAATCTGGTTCTCGAGTTTAACTCTGAATGTTGAGTAGTTGAAATATCTGAATCGTTGTTAACTTACATCTTAAATGATGTAATCAGTCAATAGTTCAGAATATCATAAGTAATTGTAAATTGCTAAGCATAGTGGCCTGTTGTGTTTAATTATTTATCTTACCTTTTGTATTCTAAACATTTAATGATGTTAACTAAGATGCATCTCGGATTCAGTCTATCGAATTCTTTCAATTTATTCATCTTGACAACTTTCAAGATGCTCAGGCTTGTGTCACGTTATCCTTTGCTCCATGATCTTGGTGGATTCCTTATGTTTATTTCCATCAATTATTCCTTTGAACTTTCAAAGTTCGCATAACTGATTTTCTTTAAAGAAGACATGTTACGTCTAATATTAATTAGTTCTTTCCTTTATATTCATCTTTCTAAAGATGATGGATTATATACAGTCTCTTTATATTCATCTTTTTACTGTCTCTTTTCTATTGAATATAAGTTCATGCTAATATATTTCTTTATATACATAAGGGATTTAAATACCCTTTTTTCTGTTATAAAACTTCTCGTTGAAAACGAGTTTACAAACAGTTCATAAGAGCTAACTAAACTATTAGTTATTTCGAATGCCTTGGAATCTCGAACATTCATTTGGCATACTCTTATATGTTTTTATTCTTGATTTTTAGATGCTTCTTGTGTGCTTAACATATTTACTCTGGCATTTCCTTTCTTAGCACCGCTTCCACTTGCGTTGCTTGCCTTTTTCGGACATTCTGTGCTGAAATGTCTTTAATCTCCACAACTAAAGCATACAACTGTTTTCCTCCTACGGTTATCTTCTGAGTGACCAATTTTCTTGCAGAAGGAACATGTTACCAGCGGATTGCTTTTGGGAATGTTAGTTTGTCTTAAAAAATCTCCCGTGGTGTCTCCTGCCATAGTTCTGGCAAATTGGTCTTGTGAATTTGAATGACCCTTCCTCCTTTTCTTTGTTTGTTTTCTTTTCCTCGGTTTCCTTTCCTTTCCCTTACCATTCTTATCTTCTTCTTGGTTTCCGATAAGACCATTCATGAGAAAACCGGCCAATTCCATAGCTGAATCAGCGGTTTAAGGTAAATGAGACATCACCGTTATCTAATTTCCCGAGGCAAACCCCAAATGTAACGGGTTACCTTGTTGGATTTGGGTGTTACCAAGTGTGGTACCAATCTACAATACTCATGAAACGTAGTATCGTATTCCTTGAGATTAGTGCCTTCCACTTTGTGATTCAAAAACTTTGTTTGAATAAGATTGGTTTCATGCATGGGACAGAACTTGTGTATTACAAGTTCTTTGAATGTTTCCTATTTCATTTGATACAAGGTTTCTCTTCTTTTTGACATGATTAGAGTGTTCCATCACTCTAGAGCTTCTCCTTTGAAATTCTGAGATGCGTACTGAATCTTTTGAGTCTCAGTACATTAGCTAATGATGACGATGGACTCGATCTCCTCAAGCAATCATAATGCTGATATGGCACCTTGGTTGCCATATAACTCTTTTTGGTTCATAAGCTTTGAAGTTCTTGAAACTACAGCCTTGGATTACTACTGATTCTTGAAATTACGATTGAATTTATTATCAGCGTTGGAACTATGAACGCTTTCATCATGATTAAAAATATTTCGGTATGGATGAGTTCTAACAGTCTTGTTTGAATACTGAGATTTACTTTTATGTGATTCTCCTTTCATTGCATCGATGAGAGGAGTCATTGCGTTATGAATCATTTCTTGCATTTTGACCAGATACTGCTTAGGAATCTCCTGGGCAGGTTCTGATATGTTCATGTTGCTTCTTTAAATTGAAGCTTCATCATTATTCTCTTGATTGATTGCGTTCGACATTCAGAAAGTAGATCGATTTGGCATGAAAGAAACTTATATACTAATGATAGATTATTTGTAACAACTACGTAACACGGGAACAAATGATACAAAAGATCTATTTGTCTATGAAACGTTTAATAAATCTGTCGTAATTCGAGAGGATTTCTTTCTAACTTTTCTTTTGCTTTTTATTGACGTTAACTACTTTTTCTTGAGGTTATCTATCTCATATAAGGCACGATCCAAATGTTTGCTCTTTTGATTGAAAAATGATGTTGGGATAATCATATAAGACGATATATCCATGCATCTCATTATTACTATGTTATTTTCTGAATATCTTTGTTCTTGAGTCTGTTTTTGAAATACTAGTACATACCTTGTGTACAAGCAGACCATGAGAATTTCTCTGATTCTCTTTCTTGGACTGTTTCTATTTCTTTGTCTTATGAACACGTTAAAAATCATCTTTTAAAATTTTGTCCACCTTGACTTTTTCTAATCTCATTAATGGATTTTCTATCACTTCCAGATTTACTAGAAGAATTACCCTGAGAGTGTGTGCTATTTTTCTTTACATAAATATAAGTTTAATATTTTGAGGAAAGCCAAACATATCTTTTATGCTGTAGTTGCAAGAGTACAGATCTATACTGATTACAACTGCTAAGCTGCTTATTTTCTATTTCTTTCAGGGAATGATCAACTACTTGAGCTTTTTGGTGTTTTCGTCTGTCTTTTTTTTTCTTTTTGTTTCGCTTCGATTTCCAATTCTTTCTTAAGCATTGCTTCTACGATCTTGATAGCACTGATTTCGTAATGAGTTGAATCATCTTCAATGTCATACATTCCTTCTAAGGAATTAAAACATTCATGTCCTTGAGGATATTTCTGGATATGTCATTCTTTCTTTCCCTTTTAATATCCTTTGTTCCTTAGATCCACTTGATCCTATTCCATGCATATTCTGGTTTGTATACTTTGGGATTGGTGGGGTTTTAGCGTCGAATGAGCCTAAATCTTCTTCCATTGTTGTTTAGTGTGAATCTTCATCACTAGATATAGGAATTGGGAATAAAGCTGTTCCCGTATATCCTTTTACTTCACCTGATGGAGGCTGAATTGATCCTTGACTAGAATAATGATTGGACATCTGTGCGTAGTCAATTAGGGCTAAAAATACGTTCCTTTTTTTATTTGTACTGTTTATCTTATCTGTAACTATTTAATTACTTGCTGGTTACAGCCTTGGTACTTTTAATCAAATACCAAACTTTCCTGAGACCATTAGTTCTAATATAAGACTGATATCTATCTCCAATCTAAGCTTACGTATGGTTAAATACCTAATTCCCTAAGATCGATGGCTCTGATACCAACTTGTCATACCCCGACTAGGGCCTAGGCATGCGACCAATAGTTGGAACCTGTTTTATAAATACGTCAAAGTTGCGGGTTGTTTTAGTGGAAGACTTCGTTTATAATAAAATATTAATTATTTTGTAAACTTTTCAGATAATAAAATATCCAAGTGTGTAATTTACAAACCTTGTTTGATCTTTCTTGTAATATTTTAATAACTAAAAACTGAGCCATCTCCATATAGCGAGCATCTAATCCATGAGTGACTCTAATTCCTTGCTATATGTGCTAAATCTGTTTCCCTGAAACGTGGGGGAAAATACGTCAGCGATATGCTGGTGAATCGTTGACTCTAAACATTTAATAAATCTTTGATTGACAAGATAGTTTTCTTGAACAAACTCAGCAGAAACGTCTCTTATTTATGGGATTTGTACCACTTGCCCTACACATACAAATTAAAGTTCTCCGGGAACTGATGTCCATTGAAGAACTTATTATGACTGCTAACCTGCGGCCACGCAGCTTTGCATGATAGGCTAGACAAATATGTTTGGATCCAGACACATGTGCACTCGGTCTGAGTTGCTTTTGTTTTCTACCTTTAAATTTTTGGATCACGTATCCCTTAAATTCAGAGATCACGTAATCTCATATAAACATTTGACTTACTTGTTAAGATAAACAACCCGTTATTTAATGGACTGTAAAAGGTTTAACGTACTCACCTATAATTGTTTGTTCTGAATGATGTGGTAATCTCGTTTGAAAACCTTTGTTAATGAATGATGTGTAAACTATAATAAAATAGGTTTATATAAATACCCAGATCGTCTCTTAATCCATCTACAGACCTTTAGTCTAGTTTTGATAGCTTTAAACCATGACTGATCATTTGTTTGAATAAAATATTTAAACCTACAGTCTTTCTGTTTATTTACCAATCATGTCCTGAGTTTCTTCTTCATGAAGAAACATTTATGATTGGTTTCTTCTTCAAGAAGAAACATCGATTGACTATAATCCTTGTATGTAAAATCTTATGTTTCTTAGTAATGAAGAAACATTAATTTTTAAATAAACTCCTTACATATAAAATATTTATGTTTCTTAATCGTGAAGAAACTATTATATCTTTATTGTATATAAAAGCTTATGTTTCTTAATCATGAAAAAAACAATATTTTAGTTATAACCTTTGTATGTATAATGCTTATGTAAATATAAAGTTATGATCAAGGATTGGGTTATACCCCCGAAATATGGTCTAAGCTATATAATATAATAATAAAATAATAACTTAAGTAGAATCCCTACCTTACCGGGCATTCAGAGTTTATACGCCTAAGCTTGTGCGAGCAGCATTTCTACTTTATATTGCGTACCGAGTCTAAAACTGTAGGAACTTCGGGGCTTGTCATGTATTACGAGAATCGGCACGCAAAATGATGCTAACTATGTGTAAGAGAAGGTGTTTCGGTGTGAGATGGAATGTGACATGAACCTTCCAATTTATAACCATTTTTGAGTTGCTTCGCGTAGCGCGAAGGAACAGGGATGAAGCCGTTCATGCGACGCGAACTGACTTAAATCTTGACGAGTCACCAGCGGCTTGCCACATGTTGACACGTATCTCATATGCACAATGGCTACTTCGCGTAGCGCGAAGTAGTCATGGGTTAGTTCTTCGCGTAGCACGAAGCCGTCCAACTTTGGATTATGTATTTTGCCTTTTGCATAGCGTGAAGACTTTATACCTTACCCGTTTGCGTAGCGTGAAGGATTAAAATTCAAATTTTCACCTAGTCCTTCTACTTTATGCAAAGTGCCAGATTGCGCCCATCGCCCATCGCCCGCCCCCGTGCGTGTGCGTGTGCGCGTTGGTTGATTCGCACCCTCCGCTATGACCACTGGGTGCATCTTAGCATATAAGAATATTACTATGGAATTTTTTTTTCTTATAAAGAGTTCCCAAGTTTTATAATTTTCCAATATGGGAGGAAATTTTATTTCCTATTTATACCCTTGTGGAATGCTTCTTCTTCCTTCTTTCAATGTTGGATGAACTTTCTTATCTTTTTGACATGAGATGTTTCCTCCTTCATATTTTATATTTTCCATTACTTATTTTGGAGAATATTTTGGTCCTTTATCTTATTAAGTTGTCAAATTTGGACCGAAATTTTGGGAATGTTACGAAATTTCATCACCCGCTTCAATAAAGAGGGACTCAACCTCAGTGGAATCGGCGTTAGGATCATCCGCGCGGCCTTCTGGCAGAACGTACGGTGTGATGACCTCATTTGTACCTTCAAGGGTCGCGATGACATGCCACAGAGTTGGGACGCCTTCATGACGACGGCAAAGCGCTATGCGCACACTGAGAAAAGCTTGGGAAGGGACCTTAGGCGCATTGATGCGCGGAACGATCTCAATCAGGCTAGGAAGGGATAAGAAGAAATCCGACTCTGTCTGGTCAAGGATCAACCAAGATTCATCTTCTGATCCACACCTACTCACAGGGCACAAGGGTAAGTAAACGGAAAACAAAGGGAAAGATGGACGTCGCTTACTAAAGTCCTTCAGAGATTATTCTCACTGAATGTATTGAGTTCAAGAAACCCTAAAAACGCTCAAGAAGCGAGCTGACGTTGACATAACCAGGTATTGCAATTACCACTAGGCCCATGGCCATATCGCCGATTAGTGTTCCAATATTAAGGACGCGATCGAGGAATATGTACGAAATGTGAAATTGGAGCACCTGGTTGAAACCATCCGTTGTGGCAAAAAGAGAAATGCAGGATTTGATGGCGGGAGACCAAGAAAGAAAATCAAAAATCTCCATGTTAACATGATCCAGGTCAGCACCAAGGGGAGGAAGCGGCTGGAGGCAGAGCACGAGGCGTAGAAGGTAGAACAAGTCATCTTCCAGTGAGTCAAAGGTGGAGCCAATAAAAAGGCCCCGCTAATAATTATCACAGTCTTTGGCCACTACTGAACCTCCTGCTTCTTCATAGACGCTGGAGCAACGTTAGATATTATGAATAGGGTCGAACCGGTGAACGCACCTGTTACGGGGTTCAACCGGAGTGTTGAACATCCATTGGGCCAGCTTACGTCACGCTTAGCGATGGAAGGTAGTCAAGAACAAAAGATGTGGATTTTCTCATCATGAAGGGTCCACACCCCAGTTACGACGTTATCTTGGGACGAGAGGCAATAAGTGATTTTAACGCCAACCCATCCATGGCGCATGGCATTATGGGAGTACCCACTCCCACTAGAATAACAATGATATATGCCAACTGTGAGTCCCATGTTGCGGACACAAAAACACCTCTCGCCAAGATGACTAAAACAACCCCTCATGCAGAGCCAAAGAAATGGGTGCTCAATGGAAAATACCCTGAGCAAACTATCACCATTGGGCCCACAATCTCTGATCCCACCCACATGGCGTGGAAACGTATCCTCATCAACAATATGGATGTATTCGCTAGACACCCGCCAACATGATAGGAGTCCCAAGGTCCAAGGCAGAGCACCAACTTAAAGTTAACCCGGCACTCGTGCCCATTGTACAAAAAAGAAGAAAGATGGGACCGGATCAAACAAAGGCGTGAAATGAGCAAGTTCGAGAGTTAGTGGACGCGGGAATCGTACACGCCATCCAATATCAAACATGGGTGGCAAACCCAGTAATGGTATCAAAGTCAAACGACCAATGGTGCATGTGCATAGACTTCAAAGATCTAAGCAAAGTATGCCCAAAAAACTGTTACCCACTCCCGAAGATCGACTTAAAAGTAGATGTGCTGGTCCCGTTTCGCTACAAAAGTTTCTTGGACGCCTACAAAGGATATCTCCATATTCACATGGTTACCGCTTATCAGGATAAGATTGCATTTCGTACCGAAACTGGCACTGACTACTACAAAATGATGCTAGTTGGGCTGAAGAATGCGGGATCTACCTATCAGCGCCTAATGGGTCGGGAGTTCAAAGATCACATAGAGAGAAACCTATAAGTTTTCATGGATGATTTAGTCATCAGGAGCGCAGAGGAGCTCTCGTTGATGCAAGACAATGAGGTGATGTTCAGCACCCTCTGCCGAATAAGCATGAAGCTCAACCGAGGTAAATGCTCCTTTGGAATGGAGGAGGGAAAGTTCCTAGGCGTCATTGTCACCAAGGATGGCATCAAAGCCAATCCAGAAAATGTGGGGGCTATTATAAAAATGCCATCGCTCGCCACCTTAAAATAGGTGCAGACGTTGAATGGCTGCCTTGTGGCGTTGAATAGATTCTTTGCAAACCATGCCGACAAGTTGTTCCCATTCATGTCCACTTTCCACAACTGCCATAAGAAGATGCAGTTCTGTTGGATTCCAGATGAGGAAGCTGCATTCCAAGAGATTATATCCTGATTTATTGAACTACTCACCATGACCGCACCACTTTCAAAGGAACCGCTAACGTAGTATCTTTCCACTTTGGATAGGGCGATTAGCGTTGTACTAATGGTAGACAGGGACAAGGTGTAAACCCGATCTACTACGTTATCGGAACGCTCACTAACGCAGAGACCAGATACTCAACTCTCGAGAAACTGGTGTCGCGTTAGTTCAGGCTTCTCGACGCGTGCGAAGGTACTTTCACGGACATTTGATCAATGTTCTAATCAACTACAAGCTGTACAACGTACTGTGCAAGCCAGAAATCTCAAGGAGGCTTTCAAAATGGGCCATAGAGTTGGGAGAATATGTAATTGAATATAAGCCATGACCTGCAATTAAAGGTTAGGTACTAACCGATTTCATCGTAGAAGTACCCACAATGTGGGAAGACAAATGATGTATGGAACTAGAACCGCCCGTGGCACAAGAAAAGGAAAGCATTTGGCAGCTTTACATGGACGGAGCCTCAAATAATGAGGGTTTAGGCGCTGGACTGAGACTCATAGATCCAGAAGGAAAGGAATTCACATACGCCGTCCGCCTTGAATTCCAAAGTAAAAACAACGAGGCAGAATATGAAGCCCTCTTGGCTAGCTTTGGGATTGTGTGGAAACTTGGCGCCCGATACTTAGAAGCCCACGTGGACTCTAGGTTGGTAGCAAGTCAAATCGATGGGCCTTATGAAGAAAAAGATGAGCAAATGGTTTTGTATCTGACCCAAAACAAGACGTTAATACAGCATTTCTCCGCATGCAAGGTGACTCATATCAAGAGCAGTGAGAACAAACAAGCTGATACGCTAAGCAAATTGGCATCAGTCAGCTTTGCACACTTGGCAAAAGATGTCCGTGAGGAATTCCTCAGCACCCCTTCAGTACCCACAAGAGAAGTTTGCGTCGTCACTACAGGTAGCACATCATGGATGAAACGTCAACTTCTTGTCCGCTGGTATCTTACCAGAAAACAAACCGGAGGCTTGAAAGATACGCCATAAAGCGTTGAATTATCAAATGAAAGATGACATCTTATATCGGCGATCCTACCTAGAACCACTCCTCCGTTGTGTAGACCCGCATGACGCCAATTATCTGCTTAGAGAAATTCATGAAGGCATATGTGGGGTGCACGTTGGCTCGTGCATGGTGGTGGAAAAAATCATGAACGTAGGGTATTACTGGATCGGCATGCATGTGGATGCTAAAATATAAATCAGCAAATGCGATGCATGTCAACGCCACGCACCTACTACGTTCAGCCCAAAGAACAACATGATACCAGTCACCGCCACGCGACCGTTTTAGAAATGCGCCATAGACATCATTGGACCATATCCAGAAGCGCCTGCGCGGGTGACATTTTTATAGTCTCAATCGACTACTTCACCAAATGGATAGAGGCTGAGCCAGTAGCCACAATTAACACCGCTAGCGTAAAGAAATTCATATGGGAGTTCATCATTTGTCGCTTTAGGTTGCTCATGAACATTGTCAGTGATAACGGAACGCAGTTCACCGACCAGCGCATCAAAGCCCGGCTCATGGAGCTGGAAATTTCTCAAACTTTCACGTCCGTAGCGCATCCCCAAGGCAATCGGGAAGTTGAACATGCCAATTGTATCATTGTTGATGGAATCAAAAGAAGGCTAGACCATTATAGATCTGGTTGGACAGACCAAATTTCACATGTCCTTTGCACCCTTAGAACTCAAAAGAACACAAGTGATGCGGAAACACCATTTAGTCTAACTTATGGCATAGAAGAAATGGTCCCGCCGGAGATCGGTCTACCTTCCCCGCATGTCCTAACCACGGAACAAAACAACGATGAGCTGCGGCACATCGATTTAATGCTCCTAGAAGAATAAAGAGAGTTGGCCGTTACGCGTGAGCACAATTACAAGCACCAACTCCAAAAATATTACAACACCAACATTAAGATTTGAGATTTCAACACTGGAGATTACGTCCTTCGCAACAACTAGGCATCCAACGTTCAAGCACCTAGCGAGTTATCGCCAAACTGGGAAGGAACTTATCAAATCAACAAGGTTCTAGGAAAAGGCGCTTATGCGTAGAACAAACTCGATGGCACGCCTGCTCCGTGAACTTGGAACACGTCGTAGCTATGATGATGTTACATGTTAATCAAATTCATTTTATGGAAAAGCGGGCCTAGGGCCACAATATTTCTAATGAAAAAGATACTCTGCAGTTGCCAATCAGAATGGGCATTATTAACTTACTGTACCAAATTGATAAGACAACTTGTAAAGAATATTTCATTTAAGTAATAAATAAATATTTACAAAAAGTGGATACATGATGAATGGGTAAAAGAACGTGTCTTAAGTGCTTAATTTCGTGTTTGTTAATTGTTTTTGTATATCGAACACGAATACTTTGAGAGGCTTATTGATCGCAGGTGCTTGGAGCTAAAAGTAACTAATTTGGAGCATTTAGGATGGCAAGGAATTAACAAAACTCTTCACTAACTCCCACAACTCGATCTGATGGTGCGGGTATTTTCTAATCATTTCATTAAAATGGCGAACACCTCATGGAACAACTCACCTGGTGACTGTGAAAAGTGACGAATCTTGATTCTAGCATTGTTTGTCTTTGCTCGTGAATAGTATTCATTTATAAACATCTTTCATTTCAGCCCAGTTTTCAATATTGTACATTGGTTAAGAGTAAAACCAATGTTTTACTTAATCTTTCAATGAAAACTGGAAGAGTCTCAACCGAACCTCGTCTTGATCAAACGTGCCATCACCAATCGACCCGCAAATAGCTAAAAAATAAAACAAATGGGAATACGGGTCCTCTGGAGCCATCCTGTGAAAGTGTGGCGAGATGTTAATGTAAGACGGACGTGAACTGAATGTCTGTTGTCCGGGTATACGCACCTGGGGACTATCAGAGAAGCTCCATCCAAAAAAGCCAGTCCGAACCAACTTTTAACACCCTGAACCGGAGCTATAATATTTCTCTGTCCCCCCTCTCAGTTTACCAAACCTGCTTTATTAACCTGAATACCCTGACCTCTATTATCTCTGTCAGCTCTGTTAATTTTGTTCCTCCCATTACCATGCCTGCCCCTGTTTCTGTTCACTAAGCACGCACCCTTCTGATTTTCCAGTTCTTCATCCTTTTCATTCCAACCATCATTAAAATTCTAATTAATCGTCTCGAACATGTCATTTTATCTATTCCTCCACTTTGGCCCATTACTACCGCCATGCCCCTGATCTTAATCATTCCATTTCATGTCGCCATTTTTATCCTTGGTATGAATACTGATATAATTTTCATCTGGATAAATTGGAGTTCTGTGGTGTGGAGTATTATGTGGGGCTAATGGTCCAGGTTGGTTACGGTTTTGCTTCTGTATTGGCGAGCTAAGTTATTCAAAGTTGATTGTTAGTTGGAATTTACTGGTGGTTATCGGGCTGATTCTAGTTGTTATTGTAATTTGGGTGGAATATGTTGTCTTCGGGTGGTGGGTTAAGGTTTTTATTCATGTGTAGGTTCAGGTTTTGGTTTTGTTTCTGGTCCTGGTTTAGGTTCTGGTTTTGATTCTGGCCTTTCATTTCGAACCCTCGGTGCTGAGTTCGGTTCTACTAAGCTACTCTCTCAATTTATGGTTAAAAATGAGTGGAGACTGTCTTCCGGAGTGGCGGGTGTGCATAGACCTGTTACCTGTAGAAATAACACACCATGCGTAAAATAGGAAAATAAAAATAAAAATAAACTAAAAAACTAAAAACTAAACTAAAATAAACAAAGAAATCAAATTACACAAGAACACTAAGCGCACTAACTCCCCGCCAACCGTGCCATTTTTTATGCTAGACTGTCGCTATCTAGTCAAAAACAATAAAATCAAGTTCCTAATCACCTAAGCAAGCTAGGGTAAGTAGGGTGTCGAACCACGAAGAGTATGTGGTCGGTGTAATATGCGATCAATTTTGAGAATTATGAAGTGAATGTCAAAACATCTTTTATCAAGAAACCCTAAAATTCCCGATTATAGCACCCATCGCGGTACGCGATGGGGTCTTCATACGCGATGGACCAAAATTCAATGTAGCTTAAATCCAAGTCCATCACGTTACGTGATGGACTACTATCCACCCCGTCGTGTATCGCGACGGGTCTTCCCACCAGCAAAACTTGTTTCATGTCTCATAACACGTGCTGGACGTCTCGTGTGTTCATCTAGTGCTCGTACATGTTCAAAATAACTTCTTTAATCACATGCGATTTGAAATACAACACGTGCTTATGAAGTACCAAAGTTCACACAACAAACAGTTAAAACTAATACTAAAATATATACAAACAACCAACCATTAGGCACAAAAAGACGAATGAGTGTCAAGAAATTGAGAAAAAGAAGATGTGGTATTGTAGCTGTGACAACTGCCCGATCCGACCCGACCCAGGTACCCGTTTTCGAATCCGATTCTTTTTATGATTTAAAATTTGTTTATTAATCTTTGTAAATTTAGCATTAAATAAATTATATATATATATTTTATAATACTTACTAATAATAATAATTTCCTTTCCGCCGTCCCGCCTCTTTCTCTCTCTTGTCGCCGTCCCGCCTCTTTTTCTCTCTTGTCGCCGTCCCGCCCCTTTGCTTAACCCTTAAGCCTTGAAACCCCTTTTTCTCTTAACTCTTTGCTTGTCCTTTGGTTCTTCCCGCCTGAGGATGTCTGCGCAGCTCCACGCGCCAGACTCCTTACAAGGAAGCCTGCGTGAAGACCAGTTGTTCCTGCGATACGCGAGGCGAACTGTTCTCGCAGCGCGCTAAGAATTGTAGTTCTTCTCGCAGCGCGCTAAGAACGGTAGTTCTTCCCGCGACGCGCTAAGAATTGTAGTTCTTCTCGCAGCGCGCTAAGAATGGTAGTTCTTCCCGCGACGCGCTAAGGATTTGTAGTTCTTCCCGCGGCGCGCTAAGAATGGTAATTCTTCCCGCGGCGCGCTAAGGATAATAGTTCTTCCCGCGGCGCGCTAAGGATTGTTCTCTGTCTGCCTTCGCCCTCGCGCGTGCGCTCGAGTCTTCTCGCGCTAGACCTTAAGTCTTTTCTTCTGTTTAGGTCAGCCTGTATTCTTTTGTGATATCTTATCTTCTGTCTGAATAGTCACTTTCGGCGCAGCATGCGCACCAACCCCATTGGTTGGCAGAAAAAGTGACTGACATAATCTTTTGAAATCTTCTTTTGCATGCCTTGAACAGTGTTTTATATGACTTCTCCCATGCTTTGACCTGTAATCTGTCAGCTTTTCCCCATCCCCTGCAGCTGCCGGCATATCTTGTGATATCTTTTGCTTTTGTCTTTTTGTACTTTTATATCTTTTGCTTGATTTATTAAGATCTTTTCCTTCTTTTTAGGGATTGTGTTCCCTAGGGTTTCCCTATATATAATACTATTTTCTTGTTATTTAACACTACACACACAAACACTTAAACTCTTCTGCTCTCTTCTCCTTGCCCTCTGCCGTTGTTCCTCAGCCGCCTCCTCTCTCTGCCTTCGTCTTTTCCCTTGTCCTGCCCAGATTTCCGGTAATATATATATATAATAATTTGTTAAAGATACATATTACTATGCTAACATATATTCAAGGCATAAAACAAATCATTAAACCAATAATCTCTATTTATAGGTTAACTTGTGCTTGTTTCTTGCATTATCATTCCACACACCTTTTTCAGGTGAGTAATCTCGTACCTAATCCCTTTTTATTTTTAATGTTTTGGGATGTTCATGTGTTCGTACAAACTTGAGTCTTAAACTTGTTTATAAACTTTTGTCGCGCAAAACCCCATGTGTTATGGACGTAGACTTGGCTGTTTATTTGTATGTGTGGATCATTAACCGTCTTGTCGGCCTATTCCGCAGTTTTCATGGATCCATTAGATGAACACGGGAGAACTATCGTTTATGATTTCTCTTTTGTTTACACTTGCACAGTTTTCTTGTTTTTGTGCTCAATTGGGAGCACGGATTGAACTATGAGCTATGATCTAAGGCTTGATCACAATCTGATTACACCCTTGTTGAACACCAGTTATACACATGATGCGCGCAGATATTGTTATCTATTTATATGTATTTAACTTGATTTCTCACCGACACGCAAGTGTTGACTTTTATTTTAACACATGTTCAGGTTTGCTGTAGCTGTTTCTGGAAGCTTGAGGACACATAGGATGTTTTCTTTTGTTTGGACCTAGATTAAAATGTAACAAGACGTATTATGTTATTTGAATATTTTAAGTTATGATATGATTTATGTTACTTTATGTCATGTTCTGCGCGTGCGCAAGGAAATGTATTTATTAAATATTGACACCCAAATAGTGTCGCGAGTAATGAAACAATACGTGGCGCCCCGATGTATAATACGCCTTCGGTCGGGGTGTTACAGATTGGTATCAGAGCTCCGTGACTTTAGGATAGGTGGTTAGACGTAACGACCTAGAATACCTAAGAGTCCCTTCTCGCGCATGAGAAATATCTCATGGTTGCGCGCTAATTGTTAATTACTCGATATTTATAAAATATGCTTGCGTATATGCAGCGCATGATTCATGTTTATTTCGCGATCTTTCGATTTTTATTGATAAATTTCAATTTATTTCTTTACTTACATATTCGTTTGTTGTGGGGATTGAAAATCCGAGAAGTCATGGTGGTACATGAATAGTTGATTTTCAATTACCATTAACTTTATGTTTTAAATTGAAGATTGAAAAGTCATGGTGATACATGAATTGTCAATCTCCAATATTCATTTGCTCGATATTTTAAATTGAAGATTTGAAAAGTCATGGTGATACATGAATTGTCAACCTTCAATGCTCAGTTACTCGATATTTTAAATTGAGAATTCGAAAAGTCATGGTGATACATGAATTGTCGATTTTCAATTCGAATTCTTTACCTGTGTTAAGTTTGCATTTAAATTCATATTTTACTTCAAAATTTGATAGCATTTAACTCCGCGAAACAAGCTTTACGACGATATAACTTGCGCTAAAACGATTTCCCATACCAAGATATTAACTAAAATTAAAACTTTTATAGAATGCCTCCGCTATCTCGCCGTCATCAGAGGAGAGAAGCCTCGTGCAGGCGTAGACAGCAACGTTCCCAGGAAATGGCCGCCGCGATAGCCCAAGCCTTAAACCAAAATAATCCCAACCCCTCCGGATATAATATTAAATCCTTTAATGCGGGTAACCCTCCGAAATTCACCGGACTTGAAAGAGCCACCGTAATGCTCCAATGGCTCGAGAAAATTGAGAACACCTTTCTCCATACCCAATGCCCTCCAGACCGACAAACCTTATATGCCTCTAGTGTCCTGGAATCAAGGGCGCTTACTTGGTGGAACGGAGTAGCTCACGCGCGTGGCGCAGAGGCTGCTTCTAGCATGCTCTGGGAGGAATTCAAGGAAATCTTGACGCGAGAGTTCTGCCCTCCCAACGAAGTAAAGCGCCTGGAGGAAGAGTTTTGGAACCTGAAACAGTACAGTGGCGAAGCGCGCGAGTACGCGACGCGCTTCCATGAATTAAGCTTGCTTGTCCCACACCTAGTTACCCCTTCCCGCCGAGCCATCGAGAAGTTCCTTGGGGGTCTCCCCATGGAAATTCAAGATTCTGTATGGGCCAGGAACCCAGTAACCCTCTCTGACGCCATCGAGTTGGCCGCTGTGCTCAGCGACAACCATGTCAGGGCAGGAACCCTGTTCCTGCGGGGAGCTGAGAAGACCAAACCCACCAAGACTGTCCTAGAACCAACAGAAACCAAACCAGAACCCTCAAACCGTAACAACCTTAAGCGCAGGCGCAGACCCAATCATCAAGCCTACGCGCTTACCAACCCGCCCATTGTCCAGTAACCCACCTACCAACCTCCAGTTTACGCGCCTAACCCGCTGTCGACCTACCCAACACCTCCTGTAGTCCACAACTATGCCTTAACCAATCCAGCACTCCCTGCCCCGCCAACTAAGAAACCTTACACAGGAAACCAACCTTTTTGCCCAACCTGTAGACTTCATCACCCAACTCAAACCCCGTGTCGACAATGTAACCGATGTGGCCGTACTGGTCACACTGCTGAGAACTGTAGAGTCCTTCCCGCCAACCCAATCGCGCAAACACCACCCACTTACCCGCTAAACCCACAACCAACATACCCTAATCCACGACTCAGGTCGTGCTATAACTGCGGTGATCCCAGTCATTTCCGGAACGCGTGCCCGAGACTACAAGTTCAGATTACGCAAGCTAATCCGGTTAACCAAATTTCAAACCAAGTGACGCGTGGCCGAGCTTTTAATATAACCGCGCACCAAGCGCAAGCGAATAATGACGTGGTTAATGGTACATTTTTACTTAACGGACAATATGCATCCATACTTTTTGATACTGGCGCCGATAGAAGTTTTATTTCTCGCGCATTTGAGCAGAAACTTGCGCGACCGCGCATAAACTTAAACGAAAACTTTTCAGTTGAATTGGCTAATAGTGAAACTATTTTAATAAACTCCGTAATCAAAGATTGCACGCTTAACCTTAATGAACACGATTTTCTAATCGACCTCATTCCTATGCCGCTTGGAAGCTTTGATGTTATTATTGGAATGGACTGGCTCTGGCAAAATCGCGCCGAAGTAATTTGCGCCAAAAAGATGATTCGCATTCCTCAAGAAAATGGTGATCTGCATATCTACGGCGAGAAACCATCTAATGGTCTTAAACTAATGTCATGCTCTGAAGCCCGAAGACTTTTGCGGAAGAAATGTGTCGCATTCTTAGCCCATGTGGTCAAACCCGATGAAGGAAAGAAGAAACTTTCTGAAATCCCCATCGTGCGTGATTTTCCTGATGTCTTTCCCGATGATCTTTCTGGTTTACCTCCCGCTCGAGAAGTCGAGTTTCGTGTTGATCTTGTCCCTGGTGCATCCCCCGTAGCCAAATCTCCTTATCGACTTGCACCCGCTGAAATGCAAGAATTGGCAAGTCAACTTCAAGAGTTGACCGATAAAGGATTCATTCGCCCTAGCTCTTCGCCATGGGGTGCTCCGGTGTTGTTCGTTAAAAAGAAAGATGGTACGTTTCGCATGTGTATTGATTACCGCGAGCTGAACAAGCTCACCATTAAGAACCGGTATCCCTTACCGCGTATTGACGACCTCTTTGACCAACTCCAAGGTGCCTCTTGTTTCTCCAAAATCGATCTCCGTTCTGGCTATCACCAGTTGCGTATCCGCGAAGAGGATATTCCCAAGACTGCTTTTCGAACCCGCTATGGCCATTTTGAATTCTTGGTCATGTCCTTCGGTTTAACCAACGCACCCGCCGTTTTCATGGATCTAATGAATCGGGTGTGTAGGCCTTTCTTGGACCGATTCGTGATCGTGTTTATCGATGACGTTCTGGTGTATTCCAAAACCAAGGCCGAGCATGAGCAACATCTTCGGTTGGTGTTGCAAAAGCTTCGAACCGAGCAACTCTTTGCCAAACTCTCCAAGTGTGAGTTTTGGTCGGATGAAGTACAGTTTCTTGGTCATGTTGTAAACAAGATGGGTATTCATGTCGACCCATCCAAAATTGAAGCAATCAAGAACTGGATTACACCGTCCACTCCTACCGAAATCCGTTCCTTTTTGGGCTTAGCTGGTTATTACCGGCGATTCATTTCGAACTTCTCAAAGATCGCTTTGCCTTTAACAGCTTTAACGCACAAAGGCAAACCGTATATTTGGGGCTCGAAGCAAGAAGAAGCCTTTCTGAAGCTCAAGCGATTGTTGTGCGAAGCTCCTATTCTAACTTTACCAGAGGGTAATGATGATTTTGTCGTGTATTGTGATGCCTCCAACCAAGGTCTCGGTTGTGTACTTATGCAACGAGGCAAGGTTATCGCTTACGCGTCAAGGCAACTCAAAATTCATGAAAAGAATTATACGACTCACGATCTCGAACTTGGTGCAGTTGTATTTGCCTTAAAAATCTGGAGACACTACCTCTATGGGACTAAGTGCATCATCTACACCGACCATAAAAGCCTTCAGCACATTTTTGATCAAAAGGAACTTAACATGAGACAACGCCGATGGAACGAACTCATCAGCGATTACGATTGTGAGATCCGATATCACCCTGAAAAGGCTAATGTGGTAGCTGATGCGCTCAGCCGTAAACCCAGCCAACTTAACTGTATCTTGCCGCGCCTGCAGCTTCACTTCGCGCCGATTCAAAGCAACCTTGAATCACGCATTCGTGACGCGCAGCGCGCATCCATCAGCAATGGCAACCTTCGCGCCGAGTTAGCGTGTTGCGCGGAAGCGCATTTTGTCCCTAATCTGAGTGGAATTCTCTACTATCTCAATCGCATCTGGATTCCCAATGATGAGAATCTTCGCACTGTCCTACTGTGTGAAGCGCACAAATCTCGGTATTCCGTTCATCCTGGTGCTGACAAAATGTACAAAGATTTGCGCCTTTCTTATTGGTGGCCTGGTATGAAAAAGGATATTGCTGTGTTCGTAGCTAAATGCCTAACTTGTTCTAAGGTAAAAGCTGAACATCAACGCCCATCTGGTTTGCTCGAACAACCTGAAATTCCTACGTGGAAATGGGAAAGTATAGCAATGGACTTTATCACCAAATTACCCTTGACCGCAAGCAAACATGATAGCATTTGGGTAATAGTGGATCGATTGACCAAGTCTGCCCACTTTCTGCCCATTCGTGAAACCTACCGTGTTGAACAACTTGCGCATCTTTATGTCAGGGAGATTGTCTGCCGTCATGGTACTCCTTTGAGCATCATATCCGATCGCGATGGCCGTTTTATATCTCGCTTTTGGAAATCTCTCCAATCTGCGTTAGGAACTCGTTTGGACATGAGTACTGCATATCATCCTCAGACTGACGGACAGTCTGAGCGAACCATCCAAACCCTTGAGGATATGCTCCGATCTTGTGTTCTTGATTTTGGAGGTAATTGGGATTCACACCTACCTCTGATCGAGTTCTCTTATAATAACAGCTATCATTCCAGCATCGGTATGGCCCCATTTGAAGCACTTTACGGTCGAAAGTGCCGCTCACCGATTTGTTGGAACGAAGTGGGTGAAGTTCAAATCACAGGACCCGAATTAGTTCAAGAGACAACCAATAAAATCGCCAAGATCCGTGATCATCTGCTGACTGCCAGAAGCCGACAGAAGAGTTACGCAGATCGCAGATGGAAGCCTCTCGAATTTCTAGTTGGTGATCTTGTTCTCCTCAAAGTGTCGCCCTGGAAGGGTGTTGTCCGCTTTGGGAAGAAAGGTAAGCTTGCACCTCGTTATGTTGGTCCATTCAAGATTCTTGCGAGGGTGGGAAAAGTTGCCTACAAGCTTGACCTACCGCCCGCGCTCAGCAATGTGCATCCAACTTTCCATGTATCCAATCTCAAGAAGTGTTTAGCTGACGAGAACCTCCACATACCACTTGATGAAGTTCAAGTTGATGAGTCTATGCATTTCGTTGAGAAGCCTGTTGAGATTATGGATCGCGAGGTAAAGCAAACCAAGCGCAGTCGCATCCCTATTGTTAAAGTTCGTTGGCAGTCCAAGCGCGGAGCCGAGTTCACTTGGGAAAGGGAAGATCTGATGAAGATCAAGTACCCGCACCTTTTCTCTGCGCAACCTACTCCGAGATAAATTTCGGGACGAAATTTCTTAAAGTATGAGAGACTGTGACAACTGCCCGATCCGACCCGACCCAGGTACCCGTTTTCGAATCCGATTCTTTTTATGATTTAAAATTTGTTTATTAATCTTTGTAAATTTAGCATTAAATAAATTATATATATATATTTTATAATACTTACTAATAATAATAATTTCCTTTCCGCCGTCCCGCCTCTTTCTCTCTCTTGTCGCCGTCCCGCCTCTTTTTCTCTCTTGTCGCCGTCCCGCCCCTTTGCTTAACCCTTAAGCCTTGAAACCCCTTTTTCTCTTAACTCTTTGCTTGTCCTTTGGTTCTTCCCGCCTGAGGATGTCTGCGCAGCTCCACGCGCCAGACTCCTTACAAGGAAGCCTGCGTGAAGACCAGTTGTTCCTGCGATACGCGAGGCGAACTGTTCTCGCAGCGCGCTAAGAATTGTAGTTCTTCTCGCAGCGCGCTAAGAACGGTAGTTCTTCCCGCGACGCGCTAAGAATTGTAGTTCTTCTCGCAGCGCGCTAAGAATGGTAGTTCTTCCCGCGACGCGCTAAGGATTTGTAGTTCTTCCCGCGGCGCGCTAAGAATGGTAATTCTTCCCGCGGCGCGCTAAGGATAATAGTTCTTCCCGCGGCGCGCTAAGGATTGTTCTCTGTCTGCCTTCGCCCTCGCGCGTGCGCTCGAGTCTTCTCGCGCTAGACCTTAAGTCTTTTCTTCTGTTTAGGTCAGCCTGTATTCTTTTGTGATATCTTATCTTCTGTCTGAATAGTCACTTTCGGCGCAGCATGCGCACCAACCCCATTGGTTGGCAGAAAAAGTGACTGACATAATCTTTTGAAATCTTCTTTTGCATGCCTTGAACAGTGTTTTATATGACTTCTCCCATGCTTTGACCTGTAATCTGTCAGCTTTTCCCCATCCCCTGCAGCTGCCGGCATATCTTGTGATATCTTTTGCTTTTGTCTTTTTGTACTTTTATATCTTTTGCTTGATTTATTAAGATCTTTTCCTTCTTTTTAGGGATTGTGTTCCCTAGGGTTTCCCTATATATAATACTATTTTCTTGTTATTTAACACTACACACACAAACACTTAAACTCTTCTGCTCTCTTCTCCTTGACCTCTGCCGTTGTTCCTCAGCCGCCTCCTCTCTCTGCCTTCGTCTTTTCCCTTGTCCTGCCCAGATTTCCGGTAATATATATATATAATAATTTGTTAAAGATACATATTACTATGCTAACATATATTCAAGGCATAAAACAAATCATTAAACCAATAATCTCTATTTATAGGTTAACTTGTGCTTGTTTCTTGCATTATCTTTCCACACACCTTTTTCAGGTGAGTAATCTCGTACCTAATCCCTTTTTATTTTTAATGTTTTGGGATGTTCATGTGTTCGTACAAACTTGAGTCTTAAACTTGTTTATAAACTTTTGTCGCGCAAAACCCCATGTGTTATGGACGTAGACTTGGCTGTTTATTTGTATGTGTGGATCATTAACCGTCTTGTCGGCCTATTCCGCAGTTTTCATGGATCCATTAGATGAACACGGGAGAACTATCGTTTATGATTTCTCTTTTGTTTACACTTGCACAGTTTTCTTGTTTTTGTGCTCAATTGGGAGCACGGATTGAACTATGAGCTATGATCTAAGGCTTGATCACAATCTGATTACACCCTTGTTGAACACCAGTTATACACATGATGCGCGCAGATATTGTTATCTATTTATATGTATTAAACTTGATTTCTCACCGACACGCAAGTGTTGACGTTTTATTTTAACACATGTTCAGGTTTGCTGTAGCTGTTTCTGGAAACTTGAGGACACATAGGATGTTTTCTTTTGTTTGGACCTAGATTAAAATGTAACAAGACGTATTATGTTATTTGAATATTTTAAGTTATGATATGATTTATGTTACTTTATGTCATGTTCTGCGCGTGCGCAAGGAAATGTATTTATTAAATATTGACACCCAAATAGTGTCGCGAGTAATGAAACAATACGTGGCGCCCCGATGTATAATCCGCCTTCGGTCGGGGTGTTACAGTAGCCACCGTAGGTTACCGTGCTCCACCGTAGGCCACAGTGGAGCTGTCACCGTAAGGCATTCGAACACAGCCGTAGCCTACAGCCCCACTGTAGGCTACAGTCAACCCTGACAGCAAAATCGTTTTTATTGTTTTTTTCTTCCATATTTAAGTGGGATTAAATCCTAAATCAAGGATGATTGATACCCTATCCACCAAGGACGATCACCATCTAAACACTTCTCAATCACCAAATCATCCATGGTTTGATCATTCCAATCCATACTCAAGTCAATCGTGATGCAGAGGCAATGCTAAATCATTCATGGCCGCTTCAGGTGTAGGGTTTGCATATGAACTGAGTATTTTGTGATTGTTACCAATATTGGGATTTAGTTTTGATTAATCATTTGGTTGATTAAACCTCTGTGTTTGTTTGCATCGGTTAAACAATTGTGTTTCTGAGATTTACATTTATCATCAATTATTTGGTTTGTGTTTATCAACAATTAGGATTATGTTCTTATCGTCATTGAACCGTTTACCATTAACTATTGATATATGCTATGTTTTATATTAACAAACCCTGATAATTAGGTAGACCACGTTCAGTTGTGTCAATTCATCGGATTAGGTTCTGTGAATCATCATAACCAAACTAATGTGTATAGTAATTATTTGCCTATTACAATGAATGAATTATTTCTATGAAATTCCCCAATTATATAAGGTTTGTTCGGTCAGTTCATTGCATTACCTAAACCTGAAAACTGTTTTACAAACAAATCAATATTCAAACTGCTTGACATTGTTTGTCCAACCTAATATAATTCATTAAAAATCATTAAACTTAATTAGCACTTTCCATTGATTCCTGGTGGATTTGATACCTTACTTTCCCTAGCTAGTAAAAGTAATCTATAAATGTTTTTTATTGACCTGTAGACATCGAACAATACCAACATCCACTAAATAATTATAGATTACATAAGTCCTACACTACTTGTGTATAAATCTAATCTTGGTGGGGAGAAGTCTCATAATTAACCTTCTTTTCTTCTAGTGCTCCACGATAGCTTGTGTTTATTATACACTCAGTCCCCGGTACTGCTTCTCACGCCAGAAGGTGGTTACAAGAAGACCTCCCCCCCCCCCCCATCTCCTTATCGTAAGGAGCTCACTGTGTTCTGTTTTGTAGGTGTGACTACTCGGATCTGCCGGATTGTACTCTAACCCCCGTGGGAAAGACTAATTTTAACCCAAAGACTTAGTAATTAGGCTAAAGGTTAAACCAATGTTTCTTCAGTATCATTATTTACCAAATGATTTTCTTTAAAAAAGGGTATTTAGTTTATTTTATTAAAATCAGTTAATTTTATTAGCTCTCTTTCTCTTATACTTTAATGCCAATCACGAAGTTTTTCAAAATAACGAGGCAATTGTGGTGTCTTGTTATCACGGTGACGTGGAAAAATACGTTAAGAGAATCGTATGAAGTTGTTGCGGCTTCATTTTAAAGATCAGAATATAGCAAAAACGCTATTTTAAAAAATCTGAATTCGAATCTATATCCGAAATATTCGAAAATTAGAATCCGAACCTCAGATATCCGAACTATCTGAAATATTTATTATTATTAATAAATAAATATTATTTATAAATTTGGATAATTTTAGGATATTTCGAATAATTTTTCGTATATTTTGGATCATTTTCGGATAATTTTTTTGGATAATTTCTAAATAATTTGGATAATTTTTGAATATTTCTGATAACTTTTTAGATATTTCTGATTATTTTTGGATATCCTAAATATTTTTAAAAGTACTCCTTTAAATTTTTTATAGTTATGATTATTTTTTTTACAGATTTTCGGAAATCCGGCTCATTATCCGAAATTTCGGATATCCGAACTTCGAATATCCGAAACTTTAGATTCGGATAGTGAAACCCAATATCCAAAAGGTTCGGATATTCGAAAGTCTGGATATCCGACTTTGAACATCCCTAGCTAAAAGAACATCTCGGTGGTAATCTAAAAGAAGCACATCGAAGTGCTGATAAAGGTAAGTGTGTAAGGAGAATCATATGAAGTTGTTGTGGCTCTGTTTAAATATCATAACGTAGATAAACAACACGTTGTGGCGGTGTATAAAAGAATCATGTCGAAGCGCTGATAAAAATAAACATGTCGTGTCAACAAATCCAAAATATTACAAAACATCACATTTATAAGATGTAACAAGAAAACAAAAAAAACGTGGATAAATGAAATATTAAAATTGCTTTGACAGTTTGTACGCTTGTGTTTTGATGACTTATACATTATCACACACAACTATGTTTAGAATAAATTTATACAAAACATAGATAAAAATAAACATGTTGTAACAATATATTCAAAATTTAAATAAAAGCCATATTTCAAAGTTATAAAAGAAAATTAATAAAATACAATAAAATTATAGGGTTTAAATAGTAAGTCCATTTAAAGTTGAGAAAGCCATATGCTATTAACATGAGAGACTTTGTTAATTTAAATAACTCAGAGCATTTTGAGAGCAGCTTCTTCATCTCTATCTCTATAGTTATACTAAAAATCATTGCAGTTTCTCTATCATATACAGCTAAATAATATTTTTTTTTGCATATTTATCATTTTCTTTTCTCTCTCCTTTATTCACAACCAGTTTCAAATATATTAAAAAATAAATAAATGGTGAATAGTGCTCCTCCAAATTTACTAATTTCTTTAAAATTTTCTCTCTCCTTCGTCTATAACCACTTAAAACTCTTAAAAATTTAGAGATTTCTCTCATAATATTTTAGATGAGCTGCTTCGAATACTTTTAAGAGGAGAACTCAAATGACGTTAGAGAATATAAGTTGGGTGTGAATAGAACAATTAATAAGGAATTCTTTTATGCCTCAGTTTATTGATTTCATTTTAGCAAATCACATTAGTCACATGAGGGGGGAAAAAAGAAGTTGAAAAGTGAAATAAGTTAGAACGAGTTCTCATTGATCCTTAAACTAATCAACACTAAGCACAAGTTCAAAGGATAATCTATTTATCAAAATTATGGTTTAAGTACTAGACTAATTCGCTGCCCTAAATAGAATGACTAATCAAGTCAAATATATCAACCATTAATTCTCCGGTTTAGATTAATTTACTAGAAGAACAACCACATATTGGTGATTAGTCTATGTCATGCTTGAAGCTTGGTAGACTAGTCAATTCTATTAGTAAAAATCCTCGAAAAACAAAACGAATACTGGAGATCGTCAAGTCAGTCGATAGCAAGTGGATATTCTAAAGAGACATCAGACGTGATTGTTCCAGAGAACCAAGTATGCTTGAAATAAAGAAATGCAGTAAATTATACCGTGTTTATAAATATATTGAATTAAAGCAAAATTGACATTGACGATAATTTTGTATATGATGTAGTGCTTGAAATAGAGAAAATGATGAGGATTAAGAATTAGGACCTGCCAATAACTGAAACGTAAAATGGTTGGCTAAACATGGAAAGACACGAATGAGTCGGGACTGAATTCCTTCACAAATCTAAAAGTGTTTAGAGAAGTGGTCCATATAATTAGAAGTTGTGAAATATATTTGATACAAATAAGCCTTTTGTGTGAAAATGTAATGAGAAAGTAAAATTGTTCAGTTTAAGACACAATTGATGGCACAAGATTTTTGGTAAAATTAGAAAACCTCTAATGATTGATTTAAGAACTTTTCATCTAGTAGTGTAAAGAGAGAATTGAAGATGCTTTACAAATGTTGTGACTCCCATGAGGCCATGATAATTAAATTTACATGAAACTTATTGAAGGATATAAGCTGCTAAAAACACGTTGAGTAATTTCACAAGAACACTGTGATTGTTGTATAGATATTTAAATATGAATACGTATGGTGTAACATTTTCTAACGGAATTGAGTTTTTTGAAGCGATTGAGTACTTAAAAGAAAATGGTAATTTGAAACATCTTTAAGATGAGATCCTTTTGCACCAATAATCATATTGTGATTATGATATTCAATAAACTATGTACATTATAGAATAAAAATGAAATAATAATCAACGGCATCTTTAATTTTGATATAGAATGTGATGTGCTAAATGATGAAATATATGTGACAAAACTCTCGAAAAGTGCATTCACATGTATGATTGCTCAACATGGAAGGAAGCTCATAACGCATTATAATTGCATGAAATATCTAAATTAAAAGCTCGAGAATATATTATACAAAATTAACAAGTTCTATATACGGATTAATATAGCCATGTCAAACATGGTAAAATTAGCTCGGTGATTATCTAAAGAAAAGATATATGAATATGATGCTCGATCCACGTGTTTTATTAAATCAATAGCACCATGTTTAGAAATACAAAAATATATGTTGATGATAGTATTGTATCTCGTGACAAGACGGTATGCAGGTTCAGCATTTATATAATAACAGTTATATAACAATCAAACAGCAACCATACAATGTTGAAACATTTAAAATCAACAAAGTTCATCTCTAATAAACTCAGAGGCTATTAAATCATTTGAATATAACAAATTACCTTTATTATTCTAAATAGAAATTATTGGTTCAGAAAATCATAGTTAATTGTAATTGATGCAATATTTCTTACTATTTATACACAACTAAATATGCTATTCATTTAAAATTTATCGATATCAGTTTGGATTAACTGTAAACGAAATTTTAACTTGACTTTATATGAAACTAACTCAATTAGTTGAATTCCCCCACGCGATGCGGCGGGAATTCGATCGTTATCAGTTTGATTGGTTTGTTACGGTATTGACACTCACTATAGGGACCAAATAGAAAAACCTAACAAATAAGGTCGAAAATCATAAAACAAATACCAATACAATTTTCAATAGTACCAAAACCATTTTTGATATTCGGTCGGAATTGGTTCGCCACAATACCATATTTGTATACAATCATGTTTTAACAAAATTTATAACAAAATGTCAAGAAAAAAATGTTAAACCAAGGTACGGAAACCATTAATATGAATACCCGTATCGGTTCCAATAATACCAATACCGGCACCGATGTTATTGATCAAAATCATTTCGGTTTCTCATGGTACCGGACAATCACATAACTTATAAAAGCAGAAAATACCCTGGTTTGAATACAACTACATTTTGAACAAAATATATATCGAAATGTCAAGAAAAAAATACGCTAGCGTGTTTAACGTTTTTATAAAAGTTAGCGAAAACACTTTATTAAAGAAAAATTAAACTGGATAAAATTTAAACGAGTTAATACTAAATTTAATACCTTTCGTTTTTTTTTTTTTTTTGTTAGTATTCATTTTATTTTTTATTAATTTTTTTTTGTTATTTATTCTTGTTAATATTAATTTATTATCAAACTATTAAGTATTCATTTTTATACTTTTGTTATTAAAAATCTATATTTGTCCATACGCTCTATCTTTCTAGATATTATAGTTGCCACTCTAATCACCTATCATCTTCTACCACCAAGCAACGCTGTCACTATCATCTTGACTATTATTATAGATTCAAAACAAATTGAACATGTACCGTACTAGTAGACAAGGAGCCTTCACCGACGTCTGGAACCGTTGCTTAGTCATGATTTGCAATGGATAACCAATGAAACAACAACGTAGAAAAAAATGTCTTCTTTTATTATTTATATATATGGTGTATTCGACCATAATTGACTAATGCTGTTTTTTTAACTATAAAAAGACTAACCAAGTATGAATGCAATTTACAAAGTTTGAATGGGTTATTGAAATTAAATTTGCTTGTATAGCCATGTCGAATGATCTTTGTTGATGATCAAAAAAGTTAGACGATAATAGACTAATTTCTATCATAATCGAATATAGTTGGTTACTTTAATGAAGTTTGACCGAAAAGTGCGAATTTAATTATGATTTGCTAATTTCAGTTATGTTTTAATCGTAAGTAACTGACCTTAGTAAAGCGTAGCTATAATTTACCACATGTTGACTATGATAGGCCAAATTTCAAAAGTTGTATCTTGATCGACGAAGTTTGCTTTTGGCATGTTTGAGTGTGATTACCATGTTTGACGATTAATGATTAACTTTAAAAAAACATTCACGAGTCATTTTTAGATGTTGGCTTTAGATTGTTTTACCACCTAATTGAATGTGATGGGACCCTATTAAATTTTATCATATGTAATATAAGGGGTTAAAAAAAATTGATGATGATGATGATGATGATGATATGACAGTATCTTTAGATATTTTTAGATTTTTCTATTGTTGGGTTTTGACGTTTTTAACAATGAGTATTCTTTTATAGTAACAGATTGGTAAGTGATTAAGTACGGTTTTAAGTGTTTTGGCGCACGGCTTTGAGTGTTCTGGTGTTCTATAAAATGAACTAGGTTGTTACCCGGCGCGTTGCGTCTGGGCAAGCTTGGCAATTATGTGTTGGTTACACCCGGGCGTCGTTTCCGTAAGTTGACGCGAATTCGGTTGGTATAGGCAATATTCTATACGGCATCAAAACTAAACCAAAAAAATAATTCGTCAAGCTAACATATTTAAAACAAATTAAAAACCGAGACACCATACCACCTTACATTTTAATTTATTGATTAAGTATGAAATATATAAATACAAAAATATATTTCTATTTAAAAAACAAAAAAACAAAAATTCCCTCAAAAAGACTCGAACTTGAGACTTGCAAGTTGTAACAACAAAACAATACCACAAAAGCAACTTCCTTTTTTGTTACTTTTATTACTTTCAAATAAAGGGCCTCAAAGAGGCTTGATCGCGACCTAACCTTTGCAACAACACAACAAAACCACTCCATCAGCTTTTTTTTTGTTACTTATCCTAGTTTCGAATCAATATATTCTGAATCAGATTTCGAAAATAAAAAAAAAAGAAAAAAAGAAAGTCAGTGGC
Organism: Bidens hawaiensis; assembly: GCF_021521415.1. Taxonomy (NCBI): domain Eukaryota; kingdom Viridiplantae; phylum Streptophyta; class Magnoliopsida; order Asterales; family Asteraceae; genus Bidens; species Bidens hawaiensis. The sequence goes on from NW_027505180.1 coordinate 186,301, forward strand.
TGCCATGTGGACCATAACCCCTTTTACTGTAGCTAAGGATTTCCATTTATATATAATATTATGTTTTTACATTGTGGCATACTAACATGTGATTAAGCACGGTTTTGAGTAGCGGCGTTCATGGTTCGGTTTAAAACCGTGAAACCGTCGAAACCGGCTAGTGGTTTCGTTTTACGGTCGGTTTTTTATTTAACTTTCGGTCGGTCGGTTTCAAAATTTTTAAACTATAACAAACGACTTGGTTTACGGTTTCAAAATTTTTAAACCGTAAAAAACTAGACCGGACCGTGAAATTTTAATATAATTATTTTTAAAGATAATTTATATTATAAGTATTTGATTGTTTATATTTTGTTTTAGGTTCACTATAAAAATAAAAACTAGATCAAATATTTACAATATCAAATATATAGATTATTAGATTGTTGAAAAACTAGATCAAATATCTAGATACAAATCTGGCTTCTGTGATTGTTGAAAATAAAACCTGGATAATTTTCATGTATTTTCACTAGTTTTAATCTGATGTATTTTGATGGATAGGTATTAAGGTCATTTTTTTCCATTATATATGAAACACATACTGTATGACATTTTGTTTTATACATTTTTAAACAACCTGTTTGTTTTATAGCTTGATATATGCATTTTTCAACAACTTTTTGATTTTTCTTTTTATCATTTTACATAAAGCACAAATCGTGAAACCACACCAGAACCAAACCGTTACTAGCGGTTCGGTTTTCGAAAATCAAAAACCGTTAGTAACGGTTTAACTACAATTTAACCTAAAAACCGTCAAAACCGGACTGTAAACACCCTTAGTTTTTAGTGTTTTTAAGTCTTATTATCAAGAATATATCTTCACTATGGCTAATATTAGAAATTCAAGAGGACACATGGCGTGATTTAAGGCTTCTCAATTATTGTTTTTTTGTTCTCTCTCTATTAAATACTGATATTAAAATAATATATTTTTAAATATTTGATATAAGTTTAATTACTGAGGGTTAAGTTCAAATAAAAAGTTTGATTTTCCTAAGAATGTTAAGAAGGAGGGTATTTTAGTTTAATACTTTAATACAAAACCCACTTACTTTAATCTCAAAACCCACTTAAATTAATTTCAAAAACTCACTTACATAAAACCCAATTACATCTTCACTCATCTCTTACAACCACCACCACTCCACCGCCACCACAACCGTCACCCACCACCACCACCTCGCCGGAAAAGTCCGAAAAAACACTATAAAAAAAAACTATGAAAGACACAATGAAAAAAACACAATGGAAAAATACACTATGAAAAAAAAAACACAATGATAAAAACACAATAAAAAATACAATTGTAAGACACAATGTAAATAACACAATGGAAAAAACACAATGAAAAAAAAACACAATGAAAAATACTATTGTATAACACAATTTTGTAAAACACAATTCGGTAAAACATAATTTGTAGAAAACTCACTAATTTTTTTTAATTTTTATATTACAATATGGTACTCATATAAAAGATAAAAAGACTCTCGTTATTATGGTGAATTTGTTTTTCAATAAAAACGTCGTAAAAAAGTTATGGACGTTTTAAAATGATAGGAGAATTTGGTATGTGTCTTGCATGTGGAGAGAGAAAGTTAACAAATGTGTTATTCCTTTTATGCCTTTTACCTTGTGTTCACACTTGATTTCCCCCTAAACTAATCTCAACCCTCCATATTCAAAATCAATAGACAATATCACTTCTTATTCTTCCTATAAAAAGTACACTTCCTATTATAACCCATTAATGATACTTGTCATTTAATTATGGATAGTTATTATATTATCAACAAAATTAATTTAGTATGAAATTAATTATGGATAGTAATAATTTATGATTTTAGTATGAAATCATTTTTTTAATTTACATTGTTTAATTTAAAACTTCGTTTACCTTAACAAAATTTTATAATGGTTACGCCGAAGTTTATTTTTTTAAAGATATGTCTTGACAATTGTATGTGTTAACATATTACATTATACTTTATTTAACACGTGTTATCCACAGGTTTCTTCCTGCAATAAATGAGTTTTTCTTAAAAACGTAACATTTTTATTGCTAAAAATATATCATTATACTTATTTAACTTGCGTAACACGTGGAATTTTAACCTATTACTCTAACAAAGTTTAATAACAATTTTTCAAATGTTTGGTCAGTTTTGACTAAGAATGACATATAAAAATATGAATTCTCAACACTTGTTATATAGAGTTAATGGCCATTTTTTTCATATGGTTTGCTACTTTCGCCACTTCAGCTCAAAGTTTAAAATTTTGTTAATTTATTCCTTATAGTTTTAAACATTAGCCAATTTCGTCCCCCGTCTAACGACATCCAACTATGCCATTAGTTTAAGGGGTATTTTTGTCTTTCTCCTGTTTATTTTTAGTTAATGGTCATTTTCGTCCCTGTGGTTTGATACCTTTGCTACTTCAGTCCAAAGTTTGAAATTTTTGTCAATTTTATGTTTAATTTAATTCATTTTTTTTTGTTTCTGTTTTTTTTTTTGTCGATAACCCCTAAAAGCATAATCCATGCCCAAAACCATCGAGCATCGACCAAAAAAGGTCTACATTTACTCTGTCGACGACAATAATCATACTTCCCCCCTCGTATTTAGTTTTTAGACATTTCCTAAACTCTCACACCATGATGGAATTCATTGGTAAAGTGGTCAAGGTAATTCCCCGAAACCCTACAATACCGATAAAACTAAAATCGTTTATTTGGTTAATGCATAATAGTTAGGGTTTAGATATTAACATATCGTAGCAAACATCTTGGTCGAAATCAACATTAGGAGGTCGAATACACCGCATTTCCTTGTTTGCTCAAGAAATCGATACACTAGATCGCATGTGTGTTCTTCAAATCGTTGTGTTGTTCTTGAATTCTTCAAATCGACAACAACTCTAGGGTTGAATTCGACGAATTTAAGAACAATACCATGATTTGATGAACACACATGCGATCTACTGCATCGATTTCTTGAGCAAACATGGAAATGCGAGATATTCGACCTCTTGATATTGATTTCGACCAGATGCTTGTTACAATATGTTAATCTCTAAACCCTAACTATTATGTATTAATCAAAAAAATGATTTTATTTTTTCGGTATAGTTCGGTCTTGGGGAATTACCCTGACCAGTTTACCAATTAATTCCATCATGAACTAAAGTAGCAAAAAAAATTGAATTAAATTAAACATAAAATTGACAAAATTTCAAACTTTGGACTGAGGTAGCAAAAGTATCAAACAACAGGGACGAAAATGACCATTAACTAAAAATAAACAGGAGAATGACAAAAATACCCCTTAAACTAATGGCACAGTTGGATGTCGTTAGACGGGGCACGTAATTGGTTAATGTTTAAAACTATAAGGACTAAATTGACAAAATTTCAAATTTTGGACTGAAATGGCGAAAGTAGCAAACTACACAATCAACATGCTAAAAGTCAAGTTGTTTTTTAAATGGAAACTATCTATTATATACCAAAATAAAAGTTTATCAAAATAGAAGCTTTGTAGCACCAAACTTCTCTTATATATATATATATATATATATATATATATATAGGATCAGGATCATGTGAGAAATTTTTAGGAATTGAGAACTATGAGAACCATTTTGGACCACAAAAAAACCCAAAAATAAAAAAATCATAAAACAAAAAAAAACACAAAAATAAAAAAAGTAAAAAAACCAAAGTTCTTATTTATCATCCCGGTTTCTAAAAAAAATTATCGTTTTAGCTAAATTACACATATACATATATGTATAATATGTACATATATGTACACACATGTTTTTTTTCCTATACACATATATATAATTTAAGGTAAATGATAATGTACATATGTGTACATTACATAACTAGAGATTAAATGAAAGTATACATATGTGTATAGGTATAATACGAATTAAAAAGAAAAAAAATTGGTTTTTTTATTATACATATATGTATAATATGTAAACATATGTTTTTTCCTATACACATATGTATAATTTAAGGTAAATGATAATGTACATATGTGTATATTACGTAACGAGAGATTAAATGAAAGTATACATATGTGTATAGGTATAATACGAATTAAAAAGAAAAAAAAAATTCGGTTTTTTTAATGAAACCGGAATGAAATATAAGAATTTTGATTTTTTTACTTTTTTAAAATTTTCGGTTTTGATTGTTTTATAATTTTTTTAATATTTTTTTAGATGGTTTTTTTAGTGGTCCAAAATGGTTCTCAAAGTTCTCAATTTACCAATGGTTCTCTTAGGATCCTTACCCTATATATATATATATTGACTTTTAGCATGTTGATGGTGTGGGAATGTTCTTATGTCTAATGTGGTTTGCCACCCAAGTTAAAATCTTTGCAAGGGGGATATGGTTATTGTTTGCTAGCTTTTTTTGCTAAATTCAATTTGGTGTGTTGTGTATACCTTCTTTTATTTTTTTGTTTTAGTTATGGTAACGTAACGAACATGACGGAAACTAACCAAATTTGTTTAGACTCACCGTCTCGCTCCCGGGTTTTACAAAGACCGAGTTTTACCGACCGACGCTACGCTACGCCCATAACGTACGTAACCGAAATCACCTGAATTCGTGTCGACTTACAAATTCAACGCCTGGGATTGACAACACTTAAGTTTTACAACCTTCCGAGTTTGCCCAACGTAGCACACTGGTAAAACACTATTATTATTAAATCCAAAGTATATACCATGTTTCTGCATGACAAACATGTATGACTGTCCAATGCTTAACTATTAAAAACAACAATACTAAAAATATATTCTATTCAAGTCTCTCTAGAACCAACTAGGGAAGGGTACATGATAGAAAAAGTAAAAAAAGACAAACATGAATTTTATTTTGAGGGTTGAGTTTGAAAATAATTTATTTGTTTATTAGCTTTTTCAAAAAATCATTTAAAAAGTCTGAATTTGAGGATTTTAAAAAACTGTTTTTTATCCTTTAAAAAGCTAAAATAAAACGGAGTTTTGTAAGACTATATGTTGACGTTGAAGCCAAGCTCTGAATTCATCCAATAATATTACGTCATGCAGTGTTGACTGGACACTCGTTAAAGTCACTATTGATGCTCTTATATTCACATAAAAACCACATTAACACAACCAAACCATTGAAAAATTATTATTATGTCTAAACTTTAAAATATTAAATAGCTTAAAACCTTTGACAACTATATTGATAAGGAAATTCTAAACAATAGACTTATCATTACCACGGTTAGGTTTAAATAAGAAGTTTGATTTTTCTAAGAAGGCTAGGAAGGAGGGTATTTTAGTCTAACACTTAAATATCAAAACCCACTTACATTAATTTCAAAAACCCACTTACATAAAACCCAATTACATATTTACTCTCTACAACCACCACCAGTCCACCACTCACCGCCACCACAACCGTCACCACAACAGTCACCCACCGCCGCACCTCGCCGGAAAAGTCCGGAAAAACATAATGGAAAACACTATGAAAAACACTATGAAAACACACAATGGAAAAAAACACAATGAAAAAAAACACAATAAAAAACACAATTGTATGACACAATGTAAAAAATACAATGAAAAAAACACAATGAAAAATACTATTGTAAAACACAATTCGGTAAAACACAATTTGTAAAAAACCCACTATTTTTTTAATTTTTATATTACAATATGATACTCATATAAAAGATAAAAAGACACTCGTTATTATGGTGAATTTGTTTTTCAATAAAAACGTCGTAAAAAAAAGTTATGGACATTTTAAAATGATGTGGAATTTGGCATGTGCCTTGCATGTGGATGTGTTATTCCTTTTATGCCCTTTACCTTATGTTCACACTTGATTTCCTCCTAAACTAATCTCAACCCTTCATATTCAAAATCAATGAACAAAATTAATTCTTGTCCTTCCTACAAAAACTGTACTTTCTATCGTAACCTAATATTAAAATAATAACATTGCACCCAAAAATAAAAAGTCTCTGACGTGTCCCCCCATCATTGGATGCCTAATTTTTATACATTATCATTATTAGCAGAAATGCAAACCATGGGCATGATCGTCATTTACAGAAGCACCTTCCCTTTTTTCCTGGGCAAATCAATAGCACCGAGATTCATTGTTCCAGAACACAACACACAACTCAAAAGCATAAAAAACATTCTTTCCAAATAACCAAGCAAATTCACTTTTTCTTCTTAATTCAATTCCACCAAGGTTCGACTTTTTCTGTTTTCTTTTTTCTTTTTTTTTTTAGTTAGCAACGTTTATTGATGATATGAATTGTGGGTTTTCAATTTGTGGTCTGGTTTCTGATTAAGTTTTGATTTTTAATTATGCACACCAAGTGTTTGATTAATTGTCTGACTGAGTTTTTTTCAGTTATGGATTATGCTACCACCTAGTGTTTGCTTCATATTTCGGTTTCGATTTGCGGGTTGATTATATTAACAAAGTGATATCTTTGAAATGATGTTGATTAGTTTTGCTTCTGGTACCCAATAAAATCCACTTTACATACAGTTTTTGGCTATAGTATATCTGTATATGAAGCTAAAATATAAAATTTTTAGCTTAATTGAATACCATAGTTCTAAAGTTCTTATCTTTGGTTCATCTATATGATCATCTTTAATGTTTGATGTATGAATATTTCTTGTAGAATCAGTTTTCCAAGGTTTTGTACATAATAATCATGAACGGAAACGGGCCTGCAACGGTTAGAGATCAAAAGGAAAAGACTTCATTTCATGAGGTGAATATCCCAGCCAACATGTCTAGAATAATTTCCATATGAAGTAAAATCTATCTTTTTTTAAAGCCTTTTTTTAACCTTTTTATGGCTTACTTCTTCTCAGGTTATTAATATTGAAAAGTTATTATGGGCCACTATTCAACATAAAGGCATATCGAATCCCGAGGTTCAAGATCTATACCGTAAAGCGCGCTCATGTTACGAGGAAATCATTATTAATGATTATCAAACAGTTAATCTTCGAGAACTTGAATACTCATTATGGAAGCTTCACTACAAGCATATAGACGAATACCGAAAGAAAATCAAGAAAATTTCTACAAGTGCAGAAAGTACAAACAACCTTAATAGTCATGTTGAAGGGTTCAAGTTGTTTCTGTCAGAAGTAGCCGAGTTTTACAAGGACCTCATTGCAAAATTTAGAAGAATTAATGACCCTGCAATATTGCAAAAAAGCCATTACGTATGCCATCGGTTTTTGGTTTGTTTAGGCGATGTTTCGAGATATATGGAGCTTTGTAAAAAACCCGATGGCCAAAAATGGGCTGCTGCAGCTACTTACTACTTAGAAGCAACAACTGTTTGGCCCTATAGTGGAAACCCTCAAAATCAGGTATCTGTTACATGCTTATATTACATTTATTCTAAAGGTTAATTGAAAATTGTAATTTGGTGAGTTATTTTGCAGTTGGCATTGTTGGCAACGTATGTTGGTGACGATTTTCTTACGTTATATCATTGTATAAGAAGTTTAGCTGTTAAAGAGCCGTTTCCAGATGCCCGAGATAATATTATGTTACTCTTTGAGAAGGTAAATGGGCTAACAGGATTACGTTTGCAATTTGACCTGTTAACTGTTTTTAGATGCACAGAACCTCTAAGTTTCATCTATTACTTATTGCCTTCCTCAATAAATTACATATTTATTATTTGTTAAACCATTTTGCAGAATAAATCATCCCAATTGAAATCACTTTCTACAGATGCGCACATTGATTTCACGAAACCGTTAAAACGGCTTTCTTCACAAATTAAGTCACAAAGCATAGATTCAACAAATGTCAACAAGTTAAGAGCCAATGAACACGTTCCACCTGTAAAAACCGAATTATGGCCTCTTTTTGTGAGGATGATAAGTTTCTTTCTGGTTAAATCGAGGTACACACCCTTTCACTTACATCCCGTTACGTTTATAAACACTTTAATTTAAAAAGTTGTCAAATAACTGAAAAATTGTCACTTGATATGCAGCTTTGAGGATTTACCTCACACTTTTGCATCAACAATGAAAGAATTAGAATCCCTGCTGGCATTAAATGATATGGAATTAAATTCATCATTAGAGCCATACGAATCATTCGATTCATCAAGAAAAGGCCCGTATCGGGCCATTCAAGCTGTCACGATCCTCATATTTGTAATTCACAATTTAATCAAAACTCCAGAATTAAAAGATGAAAAGATCTCCACGTGTACATCATGGGCATGGACTTGCACATTTTCATTCATGGGCCATATCATCCAATGGTGTATCACAAGCAACAATCAAGAAAATCGCTGCTCGTTGTTGCCAGCTGTACGCGTGTTTTTGGAATGGTATGCTGACTTTCTTGACCATGCAGAAACTTATGGTAAAGATGAGAAAGTGTTTAATGCCAAGTCATATTTTTTCGGTGCTTTGATTGATCTTTTGAGTGGATTTGATTTTAAAGAACCTCAGTGGGTCAACAAAAGTCAAACTGCTTTGTGGGAAGACTATGAGCTACGAGGGTTTGAACCCGTATCCCAATCAACCGAGTCGTTAGATTTCTGCCCTGAAAACCGAAGTAAATTTCAAGATGGAAACTCGATCCGAATCAAACGTATTCTACTTGCTTCCGTTAAAATAGCAGAAAGATTTAAAGATTCTCCTCAAAATCCAATCTTTTATGATCAATCAGCGAGAAGATTCTATGCGGGTAAAGATTCTGAAAAGATTCCAAAGAAAAATGATGGAGAGTTTGAAGAAGAAGAGGTGATTCTTTTCAAGCCTTTAACTAGATACAACTCTGAACCAATTCAAACCTCAAATGATGAACCGGTTGACCAAACCGAAACCTCTGAAGAAAGCTTGCGCCGGTCTTCTTCACTTTTTACTGCACAAAACGGGTCAAATGGGCTGAATGCCGGACCTCCTTCACTTAGTGGTTGGGTTCTTAACAAAGAAAGTTTAAATCTTGAAATGGAAAAAAAATCAAGAAATCCGATTAAGCAAGAATTGGCTCCTATTTCTGAAAACCCGTTATCATCTTTTGCTGACATGTCAATATCCGAAGGTTCCTACGTGGCTCCTGTTCCATCAGCACCGTTGTTACCTGAAGAACATGGTATACTCGGTGCACCACCAGTCAACAGATTACCGTTGGTCTTTAGTTCGGGAGTGCCCGGGTTTGTTGATGCATATCGCCCCCCTGTTTATGGATTAAGTTCTTCCGAATGGCTTTACCGGTATAATAACAACCTCAGTCTCGAGCCCGGAGTTAATCATCCTTGGCCCGTTAACAATACTCCCGGAAATCTTGGAAACTTTGATGGATATGATGGCGGCCCGAGGTTTGATCTTATTGACAAGTGGGGAAACCCGTTGCTTACGAACCGCATGGTGTACTTTGAGAACCCGAATCCGATGGAAAAGCTTTTGTTTGGGTACCCAAGACCAAACATTAGCAGTGGCGTCGGTGGCGGTGGTGAGCTAAGAATAGAACAACCGCCACGCTTGCAGCATGTGAAGGAAAGGGAATGGCAGTTGCAAGGTGATTCTCCATTTAGAGGTCATCCTTACATGGGGAATTAAGTTTATGCATATTATTATTACTATTATTATTATTATAATAATTATATAAATCTATATTAGTTGTGATACTTTGCATATCTGTCTTCTATGTTTCTGGCTTGGAGGAGTTGTACAGTTTTAAGTTGTAGTTAATATAGAGTGATTTTGGAAGAAAAGGTATTTATTTAATTTCTGTAGTAATTTCTCATAGATGTTTGTTTGAATATCCTAGAAGTTGAAAAAGCATTAGATCATGTTACTCAAAGTGTTGTAGTTTAAACTGAAAATATAGAATCTTTTTGAGTTGGAGCAAATCGGGTTCAACTCGAAGAACTGTCCGAATGAATCGATCCCAAAACCTATTGAGGTTGAACCAGCCAGGTCTACTGCTTTTATTATTACAGGATATAATAGTCAGGAGTTTATTGCAGCTATGATCATATGGGATTTAATTTGATTAGTTTTCTTTTTCCATGATAGTTATCCTTATTATTTAATTAATAATGCATAGTCCTCTCCTCTGCATGACTTATTGTACATTTGTACTTAAATATAAATCATGTTTTATGTGTTTTTCTATTGTTGTGGTGTTGTCGTTAACTTGCTATTATTGGCCCTTTTCATCATAGCTTGCTGCCATGCCTCTAGTTACCGCCGTTATGGCCTTGGAGCCATCACCACCATTTTTAATCACGAAATTTTCTTATTGCTTACGTTTTTATGTTTTTTTTCTTATCCATTTCAAGATTGTGTGTTGTTATTGCATATTTCATTCTGAGTGTTTGATTTTCTTACTCTTTAAGTATCTAGAATGCGTAAGTTAGGCCTTATTGTAATGATCTTTACAATAATTAAGAGATACTATTTTATTAGACTTTTTTATAAGTATTTTTCATTGTATTCTTTATATGCGGTTAATTAATAATATATAACTTAGGTCTTTCTATTATCCTATATGCGCATGTCGAGTAGCCAAGTTGCCAGCCATAATTACAATTGACATTCATGTTCTAGAAAAGCCACTTTATAATCACTTGCCATGTTATTAAACCTTTTTTCAACGGAAAAAAAATATTAATTTTATTAAAAGAAAAGAAAAAAGACTAGCAAGGAGCTAGACATATCCGAAAACAACCACCAATATTAAACATGCACCCAAACATCCAATTGAAATTGAATCTACGTCAATCCTTCCAAGATAACCCGACCAAATTTGATTATTCTTTATTGATACCTCAACATTAATCCCGACCAAATTTGATCTATTCTTTATTGATACCTCAGACATTAATTATGTCTTGTATTAGTATTTGTTTTGAGTACTTATTTGGTTTTCAAAATTATTTTTTAAATAGAAAGTAATTTAGTATGTACTCTATTTGATGGTATATCTTGATTCACAAGCATAACTTAATTTGTTCTTACTAATTTTATGAAAATATCATTTTAGTAGGTTCAAGATATAATGAATGTGGAGGATCAATAAAGGACTTTTGGATTTTTTTTATTTTTTTAGAATGGTGAGTTTCAATAAACACCTAGCAAGATGCTAGGGACCAAAAAAAACTGTGAAAAATTTATAAAGGGAACTACACTAATATTTTCATAACAAATTTTAAAAGACAAACGGTTCTTTATTCAAAGAAAGCTCAAAGGTCTTATGTCTTCTACCATTTTTGAAGTAGTTAGCCAGCTTGCTATGGAAGATAACTTTGTTTCTAGTCTTTCAAATACACCAACATATCATAAGGATGATCTCATAAAGCACCTTATTGTTCTTTCTACCCAACTTGCAAGACTTGTGAATCTTAAGCAAGTCTTGGACCCAGAAAACAAATATGGAAGGAATATGACATCAGTTGCTAACAAACTATCATATAAACATGACAAAATAACAAGAGACAAGATGCTCGCTAGTCTCTTCATACTCGCCACAAATGACGAATTTAGTTAAATGCGAGAATGCGGGAAAAGAAATTTTGTACTTTAATTACTCATTTATGACTCAAATCAATGATGATATGTTAATAATGAAAAAAATCAATGGAGATTAAACTAAAGAAAAAATTCCTGAAATGTCCCATTTTTTAAAATAGATTTCAAATATGTGCTCACAAAATTTAAATTCCCTTATTATCCCCTTACTAACCCGTCGCTGACGCGTTAGAAGTTTGAGACAACATGTTTCTAAACCCGTCAATCCCCGCCATATTGGCTCAAAACCGTTGCCTCCCCACCATGTCAGCTCAAAACTCGTTGCCTCCCCTCCAGGTTAGCTAAAAAAATTCTACCCTATTGTTACTAAAAATAGGGATTCTAAACTAATTTAAAAAGTATTTGAATATTTTTAATTTTATTTTTTTAAGTTCTTGATTAATGAATTTTGGATAATAATATGATTAAGAAAACTCATGACCAGCAAAATCATTTTATGTGTACATTGTTTAGATATAAGGAAAAAGTTAAAATGCAAAGGGAAACAAAAATGAGAAATGTGAGAAAGATTTGTGGTAAAAAAAACCCCTAAAAAATTCAAAAAAAAAATAATAAAAAAAAAATCATTAACTCAAAATAAAAAAAATCAAAATATTTCGTCCGCCATTCATGTTCTAAAAAAAATGCCAAAAAGACACAATGCCGAGAAAAAACGCAATGCCGAAAATGAACAAACAATAATGATAAATAAAAAAAGACACAATATGTTGCAAAATATAACACAATGCCGAACAAAACATAACACAATCTTGAGTAATATAACAAAATATCAAGAAAAAAAGACACAATGTCAAGGAAAAAAGACATAATCAATGACGAAAATAAACACAAAACACAATGATAAACAAAAATACACAATGATCTTTTATCCTCAACATTGTGTTTTCTTTTTTTGAACGAGGAAGACGGTGGAAACATTTTTTATATTTTTATATTTTTTATTAAATATCGAGTTACGATTTTTTTATTAAGTTTTCAACTTTTCATTATTTTCTTTGAGGTATTTTTTTTTTGCTACAAATCCTTCTCATTTTTGTCCCTCTTTTTACAATAATTTAACCCTTATATATAATATTTTTAAATAACATGATTTATGGGAAAATTCCTAAAATAGCCGATATATAGAAAGAGATTTCAAGTTTGTCACTCCTAATTAAAGTTTACAATTTTGTCCATTACGTATCTCATCGCCAGACGATGTGTTAGGGAATACCGTCGATGAGTTAGTAAACCAATCAGATAACGACGCGTGGGGGTGGAATACACATGGTTGACGATGCGTTAAGTTTTAATTTATAGTTGTCGATGCATTAAATATCAATACTTAAGGCATAGTCAACCATAAATTAATACTTAGCACATCTTTGACCATGTGTTTGGAGGCCTAACACATCGTTGACTATGTGTTAGCTAACTCGTCAGCGAGACTACCTAACACATCGTCGACGATGAGTTAGAAGAGTGACAAATCTGGAAAAACGATTTTGAGGGGACATATTTAGAACCTCCCACCATTAAGGGCTATTTTAGGAATTTCTCATTTATTAGATTCAATTTTTAAGCTAACATGGCAAGGAGGCGACGGGTTTTCAGCTAACATGGCGGGGAGGCGATGAGTTTTGAGCTAACATGGCGGGAAAGCGACGGGTTTGAGCTAACATAGCGGAGAGGTGACGGGTTTAGAAACATGTTTTCTCGAACTTATAATGTAGCGACGACAATGGGTTAGTAAGGGGACAAAGAGGAAATTTGAACTTTGAAAAAACATAATTGAAATCTCTCTAAAAGAGAGATATTTAAGAAATTTTCACTTAAAACAAATGTGCTAAGGTAGTGTATTAACTGAGCCTTAAAAATGAATCGCTTTTTTTGTGGTTTCTAAATGAAGAACCAAACTATCAAGTTTTGATTTTTTTTTCTAACTGCAAGCTTCACTAACACAAGCCAAACACCCAATTAGCAAGTAGCTAGCAGCCTAGCAAGGGCAGGCAACAAACAAAGAGTATGAAACGCAATCACTCGAAGTTGTGCAGTATGCTGCTGGTCTTCCCTTAACTATCAAAGTTTTGGGTTCTTTTCTTTGTGGTAAAAACAAGTTGGAATGGATAGAAGCACTAACAAGACTCAAAACAATTCCCTTAAAGAAAACTCTTGAAAAACTCGAAATAAGTTACCAAAACCTTGAGGAATATTACAAACAAATATTCCTAGATGTGGCGTGCTTCACTAGATTTGCGCGGCATGGTTACGAAAGAATAGACATGCTTGAATGCTGTGGATTTAAAGCTAGAAATGGGTTAAGGGTTCTTCACCAAAAATGTCTCTGTAACAGTTGATAAAGAATATAAGAAGATACACATGCATGACCATCTTGTAGAAATGGGCCAGAATATTGTTAGACATGTGCATCCAGACAAGCCTCATAGACATAGCCGATTATGGATTCAGGAGGAAATCGAACATGTCTTGGCTATGACTTGGTAAGAATCAATTTTACTTGTAAGGTAGAGAAAAAACCGACATATGTTTTATATGTTTGTTGTTGCATTGCAGGGCATAGAAGCAACAAGATATATACAACTCAAAATCACTCCTGGGATTGCTATGGAAGGTCTTGGAAAGAAACTTAAATGCCTAATTGTGGAGGACAACCTCAACATTCGCCTACACTTTCCGAATTCGTTACGGTATATATTTTGGAGGTATTACCCTCATTGGTAAGATTGTAGGACATGGTTCACTTTTTATTAAAATACAATAACCAATAACGATACTCTCGTTAGTAATGGAAAATATAAGAGTACAATTTACAAATCGAATAAAATGAATATAATATGCATTTTTTTTAAATATTCAAAATAAATAAGATAATACGCCTTCATCAAGTACTTCATGTAATAGATTCGTCTTGTGTCTTCATCACATTGGTCATCGACTAAGCTTCTTGAATCGCGTATTCTCGAACGATCTTTTGTGTAGTCTTCAACAAGAGCTTGATGTGTATCTTCTTGTATGATCCTTTGCTACAAAAACAAACAAACTAATGTTGACGGTTGAGGCTGAGACGCGTGTTCAACACGTTTCCCTTAAAACAGATTCCGCGCCTCTACATTAGATAGCGCGTTTGTCTCCCAGGATACAACAGCCGAAACAGTTTGTACTGACGGAGATGTCCACACGCCCGAGGTTACATTAGTTAAATTGTAGTGTTAGAACTTGTGGGAAAAATAAAAAAAATGAAACGGTGGAGGAATCGAATGGAGAAACTCATCTCTATATGTTCTCAACATATGAGTTTTTAAAGCTTTCTTCTTCACCATAATTTTTCATGCATGCATGCATGTATCTTTTCCTTAAATTTCATAGCTTCTCATTTTTCTAGCCATTACAAATAAGGCACATAGCCTACTATTATACAAGATTTAAGGGTGAATGAAGAGCTTCACTTAATTAGAGACTTAATTATCTAATAAAATCAATTAAGTGCCATAAAGAAAACTCTACTCAAGAGTTTCAACATATGAAGAGGTATAGTATTAAAAACCAAATAAATTAATTTCCATTCATTTTTTTATAATTTTCCAACAGTGTTTACCCACAACATTTGAACCAAATCATCTTGGTGCACTTTATTTGGAGTCCAGCAAAATCAAACAACTTTGGGAAGTGGAAAAGGTAATATTTATGATTGGTTGTTCTTTAAGTTTAATGTATAAGGATGTATACATATCTACCTAGTTGTCACAGCAACATACGTTTACCTTTTTCATTCTCTTTTCATCTTATAATAGGGTATGGAGAAGCTTAGATTCCTTGATTTGCGTTGTTCACTATTGAGGCGCCTTGACGTTGGGTTGATGCCCAAACTCGAGAGGTTACATCTTAATAGCTGTCATCAATTGGTAGAACTCGATGTTTATGGTGGATGCCTAAAAAGCCTTGTCTATTTAGACTTAAGTTGGTGTAGGAGTTTTGTAATATATTTTTTTTAGAAAACTCACCTTTAGGTACCGAGTGTGATGTTGGTTGAATAGTTGAAGTGAATTATATATTAATGTGCTTGGCTCGAACCGTTGAGATGACAACTAATGGAACGGCGTAGTGATTGGGCAGACTTCGGTAGAGATATGGATAAGTTTAGTAACAATACCATAATTTATAACATGGGCTCGACCCAAATTAATCAAACGAGACCGCGACTCGTTTAACACAAACAAACCGGAACGCAATAACTCCAAAAAGTTTACGAAGTATTCCATAATCATTTAAGTCATGTCAGGTGGGCGTCCGAAATATTTAACCCAAACATCAAATGGTTTCTTATATCATCAACTGGTTACGGAACCCAAATGAAACAAAAACTGGTTAACATCTAACATCGAAACAATAAACGGGCATGACCCGATATTCCAGATATTAACCTGAACCCAACAATAAGTCGAGATATATAATAAATATTTAAATCTTACCCTATATCTTAAAATTATATGATTAACGGACCGTTTACTGTTTATCTCTAAACCGATCCAACCGAACCAACGGTTAACGGACCCGCCTGAATCTGAACTATCTGAGCATCTTATCATGATAATTAACAATCAAAAACCTATGTTTTATATACAAAGTCCAAGTTCTTTATTTTATAAAAAAAGGTGTTTTTAAATTTATACAATTAAAACAATATTCTTAAATTTTATCAAAATCCTAAAAATCCTAACTAGCCAATCCAGTACACCCCTTCCTGCATACACTCTCTTCTCTGCTCCCTTCAGAGCTTGTAGCCAATTCACCCAATAAAATTTCATGCATTCATCTTCAATCAAGAAACCTTCTAATCCTTTAAAAAATCAATCTTAAGCACTCTTATAATCGCCTGCAAAATTGCTCAATGCTCTCTTGAAGAACCAAGAAGAAAATTGGCCCTAAGTCCATTGGTCTCTGCTCTCTCTTTCAACCAAGAAACCTGCAAATCGAATCTTTTACCTCTATAACCTGCTGCAAATCATAGACAAATCTCATCGTCATCTGTTGAATCAATTCCTAGCTTCATCCTCTCAAGAGTGCGGGTTTTGTTTACAAGAACACAAGTATTCGGGTAATCATGTATTGTTATAATCAATCTATTCAATCCATAATCTGTTCCTTACAATCATTCTATTGATTCTAATGTTATTATACAAATTCCCAGACCTAAATTCCTCCTCTCTTGCTATCGGATTGCACTCGGGACTGGAGCAACCGAACCTGCAAAAACTGTCCAGTAACCAGAAGCATATGTGAGTTTGGGTTTAACATCTTTCTCGTCTAATCCTAAGTGTTTTGGAACCCATGTGTTGTCCGGTGAATGACCAGCTCTATACACGATGAATCAAAATCATGGACTGGTTATTAATATTCCCGAACCTCAACCTTTAACCAAACAAAAGCTGAATTTTTGTAAGTATAGAACCATAACCGAAAACATACCAAACAAACGGGATATAAACTAATTCATTTAACTTGTTAAACTAACCAGAACACCTGGAGATTATAACTGGTTTTGAAGCTTTAAAAATTACAATTGTGCAGCCCCAAAACCATGCCCAAACTTATGGGCCATCCGGTAACTCGTTTAAAGGTAAACTAGCTTGCAAACGAACCCGATAAGTGACCTTATTAACATCTGTACATTTAACAAAAGTTCCATAAGTTAAACATGCATATTTAAGACCTCAAACCTGCTAAACACCAGCCCCAAAAGTTAATATTCAACCGAGTAAGAAAAACCACCCGAACCGACATTTTGGTGACCCTTTTGATAAGAAATAAGCCGTGCAACCCAAGTAATAGTATGATATCTTTTTGCAGCCATAAAAATAATATTTTGATGATATATAATCTGACCTGTAACCACTTTACATGAATTATCGCATTTAAAACCGAATTATGTCCTTAACGGGCCAAAAACCTTAAACCCCAACATTAACCGAAACCCTAGTCGTTTTATGAACCAAGATATGACATTACATCATATTTTATTATATTATAGCTGGGAATAACTGATTTGATGATCAAAACTGAGTTTTGTTGATTATATAGCTAAAAGGGTATTTTTGGAGCAAACCTTGGACGAGTTATATTCTTAAATTGTGTTTACACACGAATACTATTTCAAACAGAAATATATATGATTTATTTACTAAAAGCAAGTTATAAATATTTTGGACTAATTTGGTTAGGAAAAGAAACCCTCTTACGAGCCTAGACGCGTGTTTCGCTTAAAACCGACAATGAACAAGCATAGATAAGTCTAATTGTTTCAAAATGATAAAATACATGTTTTCCCAGAAATATACTTAAAATACATTATATTAATTATAAATAATCTGACCTGGAACCATTTTGCATGAATCTTCGCTTTAAAAACCGAACTAAGACCCGAAAGAGCCAAAACCGGGCCCGTTAGCGAAACTGCAGCTGTGAATAATCTTTCAAAACCCATGAAATGCCAAAACAAACTATTTTAATTTATTATAACAGGTCCTAAAATGTTAGATAACCAAAATTGAGTTTTGTTAAAAATATAGAATAAATGTGATAACGGGCCCAAACCGAATCGAACCGAAACCACTGTTTGGGTTCCCTACACCCTATTATCAATATAAAAGTTTTAACAAGTCATTACCATGTATTATAACAGGTCCAAAACTGTTTCGTGGTGAAAGCTGGATTTTAAGTGATAAATGTGGCTAAGGGCATTTTTGGAACAAAAGAAAAGCCGGTTGTTTCTCAAAAACTTAAAATATAAAAATATATTTTTAAAGCTGAAACTTATGACCTAAAATGACAAATATAGGTTATAAAATATTAAAGAATAAGCGGAGTTAGAAAAAGGGCCCGTTTACGAGCTTAAAAGTGTTATTTCGTTAAAACCGACGAACGGGCTAGCTTCTAAAGAATAAAATGCTTCAAAAATATAATTTGGGTATTTTTCCAGAAGTTAGGTGTAAAATACTTTATTGTAATGATATAAACCATTTTCAATACATACAACACCCTTTTTGTCAAAAACTGGCGATTAAAATGTGACTTACGGTAAAACGACATAAATCGGACAAGCATCTTGAAAAATGTAAAATTATGAAGTTTTTTTTTATTTTTATTTCTAACAGTAAGTATAAGCTTATAAAACCATAATTTGAGTATTTACTTATTTTATCAAAATTAACTAAGTCTTTTACCCGATTTTTGCCGAAACAAACGTTAACCGAAAGTGCGGGTACTAAACCTGTGCAACACCAAACTTTCTGAATAATCAGATCTGGAAATAGCATATTTTTGTGTAATATATTTTTCTAGAAAATTAGAAGTTTTAGTTACAAGAGCATTCGTTTATTTAAACTATTCATTCAAGACATAGCGTTAAAAACCGACAACACCGGCTAACCGATATTGTCAACTTTTGCACACACTAGGCATGGCTGTTTAAATAAGAATCATTAAACTTTTGATATCAATGAAATGTATATAACTTCTATGTTCATACGGTGGCCCGAAACCTAGCCGAAAGCCCGAACTTTCCAAAAATGGAAACTTTATCGAAACCCGACAAGTAAATCGAGGTAACTAAAACTCTCAAGAGTTGAACTATAATACTTATACAACACCAATATTGTAAAATTATTTAAGTGTAAACTTTCCATAAAGGGGAACTTTATTCACCGGGAACCAAACACATTGGCCGATAGTTAGAATTAACTAGTACACGACACCCATAACGAAGTTTACATTGTTGTCCAATAACTTATTGTTGATTGATATATATATAATAGGCGTACTTGGTGGTTCCTAGCGTAGTTGCAAGCTCATAGATTGTCTTTCATTTACACATATTGCGTACGGACCGAGGTGAGTTTCGTGCTGCCCCCCTTTACTTAAACTTTTTGGGCTGAATACATGCTGTGATTTACTTATGGTGTAATGTTTATCAAGAACTGTTTCTGCCATGTTTTTTTTGTCCCACTTTAAATTACGCAATCATTAACTCAGGGAGTGAGCCTATGGCTCGTATGGGTAGTACTATTTGGGAGACCCCCACGCACAGTGACCCTATGTCGAGTAAACCACATTGAGGTCTGCGGACCGTTGCGGCATATGACCTAACATTTGGATTATTGCTTGGCAGAATAATAATCGGGGACGGGTGCCGTTCGGTTGTAAGTCGAGGGGAGGCTTATGATTGAATGCAGGATTGATTGTGGACTTGATTAATGTGCACCATGCTTTATACTTACATACACGCCAACTTGCGCGCTTTTATAAATTAACTCTTTTATGTGTATGTGAGCTAAACTCACGAACTCACCAACTTTTTAGTTGACACTTTTTAGCATGTATTCAGGTACGTTGAGGATAACAATTTGGATTAAGCATTGTAATGAGTATGACTAAAGATAGAGGCGTATGTCGAACATGAATAGTGAAGATTAGATGCCAAGAAGATTAGTAGAACCGAGCACGGGATTGCAGCAGTGTCAGAGATGAGATAGTTTTGTAGTTACACCTTGTCTTAAATACATAGTGCAAACGTTGTAACTTATTTTTATCAATAATATTCCGCTGTTTACATTTGGTACCAATTTGTCCATAAAACAACCAGGCTCCCATGGCAGGGTGTGACAAGTTTGAAATCTATATCTTTTCTCCAACAGCTCGAAGCACTTGAGGTTCTTCATTTAACCTATTTAGAACTGAGTGAATTCCCTGATATACTCACAGGGCAGTCCAACAATAGTTTGCTAGAGCTTGATCTTTCAGGTAATGATATAGGAGAAATACCCTCATCAATTGGCAATCTTCATAAGCTTGTCTCTCTTAAATTCTCTGATTGCAAAAGTCTTAAAGAGTTTTCAGGGAAGCATTTGTAGTCTACAGCATTTAAGAACTCTTGACCTTCGCGAAAATTCAATAGAAGAGTTACCAGAGGACTTTGGCCAATTGGAATGTTTAGAACACCTTATTTTAGGTGATACAAATGTTAAACACCTTCCTAATAGCGTTTGCATGTTGAAACGTCTGAAAGCACTATGTCTTCGAAAGAGACGTAATCTTGAAAAGTTACCCGAGGATGTTGACCGATTAGAATCTTTGGAGGAACTGGATGTCGGCGAGTGCATATTAATAAGAGAGATTCCTAGCAGCATCTGTAAGTTGAAACATCTCAAAGTGTTGCTGCTTAATGGTTGTAGAAGGCATGAGAAATTGCCTGATGAGATGGGTAATCTTGAATCTTTACAATTTTTACATATTTTTGATAACTAATCTTCCACATAGCATTTTAATGATCAAAGGTTTGGAAATTCGCCAATTTCTGTTGAAAATATAAACTAAATATTAGGGGTCTTTTAGTCATTTTAGAAAGTACAGTTTATGTCTATTATGTATATTTGTAAAGTTTAGGGGTCTAGTATGTAATTAGTATGATTATAAAAACCCAAGTAAGTAAGGCTGTGAATCTGATTACGAACAAATTTATCAATTTAAGTTGCAAGTTTATCAAATTCCATTGTATTTATACTTCAATTCCTATTCTAAATTGCCTGCAGTGGCATGAGAGCAAGGTTTACTGATCCAAGAGATTGAAAGTGAAAACCGATTCAGTAAACTTGTTGGCCGCTGTATTTTTCTTGATCGAAGATTACAATATCGAATTGATTGATATAGCAATCAAAATCACACTTGTTAGTAAACAAGTTTATGATTAAAGTGAAAACAAGAGGGTTGTTTGTTTCTGCTCTGGTTTTTCTTCTTGTTATCAAAGGAATAAGAGTCTTAGTGTTTCGGTAAGTAAATTTAAAGTTCCTGTCAAGATTAGTAGAACCCATTCCGGTTCAAAAGTCAACAAAAGTTTGAGGGGACTGTGATTATTTAATATTTCTTTTCAAAGTTAGAAAAGAAATTTGAAGGCCTTTAATTGCTATCAAAAGTCATCAAATAAGATTTTTTGACTTTGTTCTCTGTTCGTCTGTTCGAAATAAAGCAATTGTTCAAACTTTCAAAAGAAAGGCTGATTTGAAAAACGAAAAAAAAAAACATAAACAAATAGGTTCATTTTGTTGTTTGTTATTTTTGCACGTAACGGATATGGTGTCTTTAGAAAATTGAAAAGTCATACAAACCTGTGTGGTTTGCAGTACATAAATCCTTCATGGTACATAAATCCTTCGTGTATATAAATCCTTCGTGATACAAAAAAAAAAAAAAATCCTTCGTGGTACGTAAAGCCTTCGTGGTACGTAAATCCTTCGTGGTACAAAAAAAATTCTTCATGATACAAAAAATCCTTCGTGGTACGTAAATCCTTCGAAGTACAAAAATCCTTCGTGACACGTAAAAGCCTTTGTGGTAAAACATAAAAAGTATGGCAGGCGATAAAAAGAAAGAAAGTGTTTCAACATCAACTCGTGAACAAGGAAATATTTCACTTCAGTGTCCCAAACTGAATGAAACAAATTACATGACTTGGGCTTTGTTGATAGAAACAATGTTGAAAGCGTATGACCTTTGGGAAATAATTGATGCAAAGGTTGAAACCGAAATTGTGGATGAAAAGAAGATGAATACCACAAAAGCCATGATCTTCCAAACATTACCGGAATATACTTTTTTGTATATGATAATCAAAGGGAGTGGGAAAGCTGCAGTAATTCTTTGGAAAAGCCCGCTTCTCTTTGTCTTCGAGCTTTAATTCTTCAATCCACTGATTCGTTCCTTCATATACCTCCCCACCAATAGATAGAGACAAATGGGAATAACCGAACCACGTCTACAAAATGCCAGTACCATGCAGCTGCTTCAAAGCCAACGTGATGCTCCTTGGTCAGATGACCAAGATATTGGCGAATACCACATATGATTGAGAAAAGAGTACCTATAATCACATGAAAACCATGAAAGCCAGTTGCTAAGAAAAAGGTAGAACCATAAATACTATCCGAAATTGTGGAGGGTGCTTGATAATATTCCATTCCTTGAAAGGCGGTGAATACTAGAGCCAGTGAAACAGTAATTTGCGCAATACTCGACTGTAAAGGAAGTTTGGGACTTGATCAAAGTCAAATATCTTGGAGCCGATCTAGTTCAAAAGGCACGTTTACAAACGTTGAGAAGTGAACTAGAGGCTTTGAAGATGAAGTCAAACGAAACAGTAAGCGACTTTGCGGGAAAGTTAAGCAGTTTGCAAACCAAGTTTAAAACTCTTGGTGGTACTTTGAAAGATAAGGCACTCGTGAGGAAACTGCTTATCTCGGTTCCAAAGAAATTTCTACCAATTGTGGCATCTATCAAACAATATCAAGAGATAGACACGATGCCATTTGTAGAAGCGGTGGGAAGAGTAAAGGCGTTTGAAGAACGTCTCAAAAGTCAAGACGAGCCGGAAGATCATGATCTAAGAAAACTCTTAATGGCAAGTTCAAACAATTATGGAAAAGGGCGTGATGATCAAAATCGTGGTAGAGGACGAGGCTCTTTCAGAGGAGGAAAAGGACGTGGAAGAAGTACGAGTCAAAGAAACAACAACAAAAACGACAAAAGTGAGCTAAAATGCTATGAATGTGGTGAATACGGTCACTTCGCATAGGAATGCGTAAGAGGTAAAGATAAGGAGAAAGTAAAGGACCAAGAAGCCCATCTCATGTTGGAAGATGAAGAACCGATGCTGTTGTAAACGCAAGTCAAGAAAGTTGAAGACTCTCGTTGAACTATATTTAGTTTAATGGGGAGTGTTGAAAATATAAACTAAATATTAGGGTCTTTTAGTCATTTTAGAAAGTATAGTTTATGTCTAGTATGTATATTTGTAAAGTCTAGGGGTCTAGTATGTAATTAGTATGGTTACGAAAACCCAAGTAGGGCTGTGAATCTGATCGATCATTGTACGAACAAATTTATCAATTTAAGTTGCAAGTTTATCAAATTCATTCTCATTCTTCAATTCCTATTCTAAATTGCCTACAATTTCGAATTGCATAGAAACGATTTTGTAGCATGTTAGTTACCTGTGCTTCTAGGGTATTCTGATCTGATTTTGCTTAACTGATCACTCAGCATCTGATGGTGGATAATGTTGATCCGCTCGTTTGGTTGATGTGATAAACTGGTGATGCATTGCTGTTAAGTTTCTTGAATACATGAAGGATGCATTCACTTTTATTAAATGTGAACTGTTAGATTTTAAATGTTCAGGGGTATTATAGTCATTTCCCTATTTACTGTGTTAGTGGTCTCTCTTATATATGTATTCATCCCTTATCATTCATGGTGAATATATAGGATTAATACAAGCTTATGCACAACTCTCAATCTTCTTATCCATGAGCAGTTAGATCAAGAATTCACTAGTTTGACCAAAGCTCAACTGTTGATGCAAGAACCTTAAAGCATTTAAACCACATTTCTATGTTTTCAGAGTATACGCCCATCATGTTCATATACTGTCTTAGTTCTCCACGGAATGTCGATATCAGAATCACCTCCTTTTTATACACATAAGTTATGTTTCATTTAAAACTTTGTGAACACGGTTTGACTACTGTGAAAGTCAACTGCTGTGATTTTCTTTGAGTTCGGCTTAAACATTCCTGGAAGATATTTGCTTGTCTTTCTCAAGCTGAATGGATGAATAAATTAAAGACATGAAGATTTTGAGCTTAAAGCTCACTGATTCATGTCATTATCTAAGATTTTGAGAATAAGCAAGGTTTAAGCTATTTTGAGATTAGTAAAACACCAAATTGGTAAAAAAAAAATCAGCATTTCAAAACTCCATAGGTTTTTTTTTCATTTAGTAACAGTAAAAAAAGCGGCTCTTCCATTGCATAAACGAAGCGGACGAAATTGTATTCTTACCTTCAGTTCAACTATCATATGACAAGTACTGTGTTAAGTTTATACCCTTCAGCATCCATAACATTTCCCGCTACAACGAACAACTTATTTCCAAGGAATCAACTATGTAACGCCAAATTATAATTCCCGCTATATAATATTAACATGG
Source organism: Bidens hawaiensis (assembly GCF_021521415.1). NCBI lineage: Eukaryota > Viridiplantae > Streptophyta > Magnoliopsida > Asterales > Asteraceae > Bidens > Bidens hawaiensis. The sequence continues at coordinate 210,986 of NW_027505180.1, forward strand.
GAACGTTGGAAACAATACCAATCTACCAAAAATGAGAACGTAAGAAACAATACCAATCTACATCAGGGACGAGGTCGGCACCGTACCTGTACCCATACCTAAAATCAGTAAATCTGGGCACCCGTACCCAATTTTACGGTGCGGGTACGGGTACGGGTACATGTACTTTCAGGTACGGTATGTACCACTTTGTTCTTTTTTTTTTTAAATTCCACTAAACTTGGTATCAGTACCATACAGTACCGACAAACAATTATCTATAATATCACAACCAAAACCATAATAACACAACAAAAACATAATACTAAAACTAAATTGAAATAAACCATAATATAAATCCATCCGTAATCAAATAATGAATTCCAAAACATACAAAGTCTCCCAATTTTTTTTATTAAAATGTTTAAAACAAAATTAACTTATGCGAAGAAAGTTAAAATTCGTTTAATCTTCGCTAGTCATCTTTCCATTTTTCATTTTCCTTTTCTTTATTTATTGCTTCCTCAATTTCTATAGAAAAACAAGAAAGAAAGTTAATACATGTTATTTAATGATATACACAATTAGACATACATGAGATAAAAATATATGAATACACAATATATGTATGTACACATATAGATTGATGAAAGAACTGATTTAGCTAATATATATTAGGTTTTGAAAATCTTACTTAAAAGTTAGTCATGAGTGTTGAAAACCTAATAAAAGCTCACACGTATTCTAAACGGGTACCAGTACCCGTAATACCCATACATAAAATCAGTAAATCTGGGTACTCGTACCCGTTCCGAATAGAGACGTACGAATACATGTACGAGTACCGGTGCAGATACTGAACGGGTACGAGTATTTGGGGAAAAAATCTCTATCCCTAATCTACATAAACAATATACTATAATAAAAAAAAGAAAAAAAAGAGAAAAACAATAACAACTTAATAAGAATCCAACAAATACTTATAACAAAAAAAAATACCCTAATAATAACAACATAATGAAAATCAATTAATACTTATAACGTATTATAAAAAAAATAAGCAAATGCGAACAAAAATAACAACAAACACCTATAAAAACAAGCCTAAGAAGAAAAGTAAATTAATTCTTATTGTTTTCATGTTATGAAGTATTTGTATTTGATTCTAAAAGCGTATTTATGCTATAATTAGTTAATTAACTAAACAAAAACCCATAAACCCATCGGCTGCAAACCCTGTTCCGTATCGTATCCAAACACCCCTAATTTCACATCTCTGTTATCCTGGTTAAAATCACCAACACTGTGCTTTAATTTAAACCAAATCACAATAGAATCGATTTACTGAGATCACCGGTACCTAAATTGCGTGATCTAAACTTCAATTTTCCCTCCAAATCCTTACAACTTCGCTAATTACTCTTCTTACAATCTGCAATCAAACCCTAATCCCCAAATCAATCCCACAAAACCCAATTCGAAATGGAGGGTAAACAACCCGAAGACGTGTCATCAGCAACAGCCGTGTTTCTTGGAGCATTAGCCCATGGTGTTAATGTTCGTAGGGTTTAAGGATCTTGTAATTTTGATTTATGTTGTTTTTTTTTAATGAACAAGTAGTGATCTTTTGTTGTTTTGGAATCAGGGTCCCACTTGGAATGCATTAAAAGGAGCATTCTTGATGTTGGGTGTTTGCCTTTGTGTTATGCTGGGCTTGGCTTTCTCTTCTAGTGACTTCACTTTGGTGCTTCATGTCACTTTTCTTGTGTTTATTGCAGGCACTCTCTTCTTCCTTCTTAGCAGGTAAAAGTTTCAAACTTTAAGTTGTGTTTTGGTAAGTTTTGATTTTGATATGAATAAGTTGGTCACTCCGAAGATGTGGTTTGAATTAGGGGCGTTCAACGAATCAAATTATTCGAACTTTGAAATTTTGAGCTCAGTTCGAAATTCAATTACTGAATTTGAATTCGATTACTGAACTCGAATTGAATCGAATTTCGAGTTTTTCGAGTCTGATTCGAACAATATGCACCTCTAGTTGACAATTGACAAACTGAGCTAGAAATCAATATATCAGATAACAAACCATTAAACGAAGTAACAGATTAAATGAGCAAAAATCAAATAAAAAAACTTAAAGTCGATTGCTAGATTATGGATGTAGATCATTACACTCAATATTAAATGCCATAACTTAAGTTATATTAAATAAAATTAAAATGCATAATTGAATCGAATCGAAAAATAAATAAATTTGTATTCGAATCCGAATATTCAAAATCTGAAATCCAAAATCGAAACGAATTTTGAGTTTTTTGAATCCGATTCGAGTACTGAACACCCCTAGTTTGAATTATGTATAAGAACATGCTTCTGGTGATCTATGAACATGAAATCTCAAATCTTGATGATTTATGATTCTTTTAGTGATGTTTCTTGAATAGTTGAACCAAACAGATTAGTGATGTAAGTTATCCTGGGATTAGGAAAGAGCGTGTTTTAAGAGTTGTTTATTTTGGTGTTTATGCAGCTTTCTTGCTCAGACTGGTTTGGTTTCAGTTGAACATCAAATGCAGGAGATAGGTTTAGTACCTAATCAATCCGAGACAACGAAGGAAAAGAATACATAAGAGATATGCCTCTATACCCTTTGTTGTTATCAATTTGAGAAACCTAGTGGTGTTAGAAAAGTTGGTGTTTTGGTTATTCTTGATTACGTAATGGTGTGATTCTGTAATACATTTCTATAGTAATGTGCCAAACAAATTGATTCGTTATAGATTGAATGATTGATACCTTCGACATTAATACAAGTTCATGTTTGCCTTGACGTTACAGTTGCATAAATTTAAGATTGTTGGCTTGATATTGCAGTTGTATAATCTTTGTGCCTTTTAATAAATTATGATGATGGAATTTATTTGATCAACTGTAATCTTCTGGCAAAAGACATATATTTCTCCAGTCAGAAACTTGTTTTTTCGCCTTTTCAATTAAAGGACAGCAATCTCTTTAAGAAACTTGGCAATGGCCTGGAGCTTTCCCATCATCGATATCAAACATATAATTGACCGAGATTGACCAATCTAACTGGCAGACCTCGTCCTACTTTCACTCTACTCTTTCCATTTCAATGCTAGCTCGATTGCATTTTCTTTCTTCCCCATAAAGGAAATAGGGTAATAAAGTGGTATACTATATGTATATGCATGTTAGAACTTTGTTAGTTGCTACTGTATGATTAACCGTCTTTTACTATGGCTTTCTATGATAGAACAATGTGGGCATTGTTTAACCAGTTTTCATTTTGTATGATTAACCGTCTTTTACTATGGCTTTCTTTGTTAGTTGCTACTGTTATTACCTGTAATTGTCCTATATATAGGATCTCCTATTGTAATCATATTATTCAATTCAATACAATCATAATTCCACATACGTATTATATGGTATCACAGCCAGGGATCTCACAACCCTAAAAACAGCCGCCACCCTCCTCTGTTTTCTTTTTTTTTCTTTCACCTACCCAACCAGCCAACAATGGCCCTTAAATCCTTCACCACAGTGGAGAAAACCAACCACAATTCTCACAAGTTTGGTTTTACCCTAAGTCCCACTAATTATGGTTATTGGAAAACCATGATCAAACCCTTTCTCATCACCAATGGTTTGTATGTTTACATCGATGGATCTATTCCATGTCCATCACAGACCATCGTTGCTACTGTTAACACGGCTGCCAAAGATTCAGCGCCATCGGCTATACAACAACCGAATCCCGGCTATCTCACATGGGTCTCCAATGATGCCCATGTTCGCATGATACTGCTGTCAACAATCTCTGAGGCCTCATTCAAGCATGTTCAAGGCGATACTTCTCGTGACCTATGGCTTTCCTTGGAACGCGCCTATGCACTACACACATCCTCACGAGAATATACGCTGCGAACACAACTTCTCAAGATTACCATGCAGCCCGATGAAGCATCTGCTGCCTATATCAACCGAGCACAAGAATACATCGATGCTTTAGCCAATATTGGTGCGGCTATGCCAGAAAAAGATGTTATGCTGATTATTTCAGGCCTTCGGGAAGATTACAACAACTTGAAGCCCAAACTAGTTGCACGCCACCCTCCAGTTACCTTACTGGAATTACCCGGTCTAATAGCTGATCATGAATACATGACAAAGAAAGAAGATCCCACTCTTCCTGCTGCTACCCAAGCCTTCACGGCTACCACCACCCGTGACTCGGCATCACCGAACAGCCTGCAACTACCACCTGATACCATGCAGTCCCTTAAGCAATTAATGACACAGTTAGCCTTCAATGTGCAACCTGCACAGCAGCAAAATCAAGTCTATTACAGTGCTCGTGGACAATCAAATAGTGACCGCGGTTCATATAATCGTCGTGGACGAGGCAACTACAACAACAACCGAAACACAAGCTTCTCTTCAGGTAACAGTTCCAGATTTGCTTGGGCCTCTAATCAGAATACCATCTATGGTTCTTGCAACAGGTGTGGCACTGGACACGTTCCATCACAATGTCCAAATCATGATCCAGCAACAATTCGTCCAGCAAGACAAGCTCCACAAGCGAATTTTGCTGATCATCGCTCACAAGCATCATCGGTTTGGCTGCCAGACACCGGTGCAAACAGTCATGTGTCATCTGATCTCAACGGCTTTGACAATTCTGAGCCGTATTTTGGTAAGGACATGCTTCTTGTTGGTAATGGCAATGGTTTACCTATTCTTCATATTGCCTCCACCACCTTTAATTCACCAAACAAAACCTTTTCTATAAACGAAATCCTACACGTTCCACAAATTAAACGAAACCTTCTTTCTGTACAACGTTTTTGTCAAGATAATAATGTATTCTTTGTGTTTCACTCTACTTTTTTTTTGTGTGAAGGATTCGGTTACCCGCACTATCCTCCTCATGGGTCCAAGTAAAGACGGTCTCTACTCTTTTCACCTACCAAAGATTCATGCTCTCCCAAATGTTGCTTTTTCCACCGTTCGAGCTTCTCCTACAACTCACCAAAGACTCGGACACCCTCATTCGCAGCTTTTACAGACCATGATTTCTAAGAATTGTCTTCCTCTTATTAAAAACTCTGTTCTTCCTTTTTGCAATTCATGTCCCATGGGAAAGTCATCAAAACTGCATTTGTCTTTTAATAATTATAGAAGCATCCATGTATTGGATTTAGTTTTTTGTGATGTTTGGGGTCCAGCTCCTGTTACTTCCTTTTATGGTGATCGTTATTTTTTACTTTGCGTTGATCATTACACTAGGGGGGTGTTTGGTACAGAGAATGGAAAAGGAGAGAAAATAGAAATGGAAATGGAATTGTAGAGAAAGAGAATTGGTATGGAGAATGAGAATCATTTCTCTTGTTTGGTACACGAGAAAATAAATAGAGAACTCTACCATACCCAACCCCACCTCCACCCAACCTGACACCACTCACCACCGCAGCCCCACCACCACCGCCCCACCACCACCACCAGCCCCACCACCACAGCCCCACACCACCAGCACCACCACCACAGCCCTTTCTTCAACCACAGCCCACCACCACCGGCTGCCGCCACCAAATCCCCTTCTTCAACCACAGTACACAAGAAATTAAAAAGATTCAAATTTTTGGAACATAAGATATAGAAAAAGGTGGCTCAGATCTGTCATCACTGCCTCTTTGGAGATTTTGTGGTGGTGGTTGTGGTGGCGATGATGATAATGATAATCAGAAGCCACCTGCGACCACCGCCAATTTCCACCACCACTGTCACCCAACCTGCGACCACAATCACCCGACCATCTGAAAACCCTAACCTACCACGAACCACCACTTGAAACCCTAATCTTCGTTCACCCGTACAACCTGCAACCTACAACCGGTTACCATCTCTGTGTTCACCACTGTGAACGGCGGAGACGGGGTGGTGGTTGCAGACTTGGAGACGAGGTGGCGGTTGCAGACTTGGAGACGAGGTGGTGGTTGCAGACTTGGAGACGAGGTGGCGGCCGGAGACGAGGTGGTGGCCGGAGACGGGTGGTGGCCGGAGACGAGGTGGTGGTCGAAGACGAGGTGGTGGCCGGAGACGAGGTGGTGACATGCTATGAGGAGGCTGCTGAGAAATGGATTTCTCTTTGTTTTAAAGAGAAATGAAATTCTCTAGTTTTAGAGAAATAGAAAGAGAAATAGAAATGAAAAGTGGAAAACAAACAAAAGAAATATTTCTAATTTCATTTCTCCCCAATCAAATCCCTCTACCAAACACCCCCTAGATATATGTGGATATTTCCAATTAAACAGAAATCTGATGTATTCAGTGTCTTCAAACAGTTTCACACAATGGCCGAAAGACAATTTAAAACACAACTTAAATCGGTTCAAACAGATTGGGGGGGGAGAGTTTCGAAACTTATCCTCCTTCTTTAAAACACTCGGAATCTTACACCATCTATCTTGTCCTCATACAAGCGAACAAAATGGCTTTGTTGAGAGACGACACCGTCATGTAGTCGAAACCGGCCTCACCCTCTTAGCACAATCTGGTGTTCCAATGCATTTTTGGAACTTTGCCTTTCAGCCGCCACATGCCTCATAAACTGCATGCCCTCTCGTACTTCATCCCATATCTCTCCCTTCGAGAATCTTCTCAATCGAAAACCTGATCTTTCCTTTTTACGAGTTTTCGGTTGCCAATGTTTTCCTCACCTCCGTCCATACAATCCTCACAAAATGGATTTCCGTTCATTACCATGTGTCTTTCTAGGGTATAGCCCCTCTCATCACGGATATCAATGCCTAGATCCTACCAACAATCGCATTTACATCGCGCGGCATGTACGGTTTAATGAATCACACTTTCCGTTTCTTAAATCATCCTCTCCTACACCTACCCCACCTTCTCCCGATCCATATGTTTCATCTTATTCTTCTCCTACCGCATATGACCAACCCTCGTCTTCCACAAACGACCTATCACATAACCCACCCTCTCCCAACCAAACTGAACCAAATCCCAGCTCAGGCCAAACCAGTTTTATACAACCGAATCCAACATCCACTACCGAACCATCTCCCTCGGCCAAGCCAAACAACTCAAAACCAGCCGATCCGCCTACTGTCACCTACTCCCGTCATTCTCAAACAACAAATCCAGCCTATCAAACCTATCAACATTCGGCTCAAACGAACCCACCACCTACTATCCCTTCTGTTCCACCACCAACTCAACCTACTGTTCAAACCCAATCTACTTCAATTCCCAACACAACCGCCACCCAAACACGTACTAGACCAGCAAACCTTCGACAAAAACCCAAGCAGACAACTCCTTATAATCCTTCTGCCTTTCACACTTCCGTTGACCCCTCCTTAACCGAACCACCCACCTTTACCATTGCTAACAAAAGCCCTCAATGGCGTGCTGCCATGACAGAGGAATTCAATGCATTAATGAAAAATGGTACATGGACTTTAGTACCACCGGTTCCTACCGCTAATATTGTTGATTGTAAGTGGGTTTACAGGTTGAAACATGATGAATATGGGAATATAAAACGCCACAAAGCTTGTTTGGTGGCAAAAGGGTTCAACCAACAGCCAGGAATTGACTACCACGAGACATTTAGTCCGGTTGTTAAATCCACCATGGTTCGTGTGGTTTTGTCGCTTGCCGTTACAAGGCGATGGCCTCTTCACCAGTTAGATGTACAAAACGCCTTTCTTCACAGAGATCTCAAGGAAATGGTGTACTGGCGACAACCACAAGGCTTTACTGATCCACAAAAGCCAAATCATGTATGTTTTCTTCACAAGTCCCTGTATGGCCTCAAACAAGCTCCACAGGCCTGGTTTACTCACCTTTCGTGTGTCTTATTGAAACTCGGTTTTCATGGGTCCAAAACAGATCCTTCATTGTTTATTTATGCCCACAATGGTCACTTATTATATATGCTTGTTTATGTGGATGACATAATTCTCACCGGCAACAATTCCTGCCTCATTGGCCACATCATTCAACGGTTGAACACTACCTTTGCGATCCAAGACATGGGCCGGTTGTCATATTTTTTGGGCATTGAGGTACTCTTTAAAGGTAATGACTTGCATCTCTCACAGAAGAAATACATTTCTGATATCATTCAGAAAGCAGGTCTCTCTCAGGCAAAACCGGTTGACTCTCCTATGGCTCCTAATTCCAACTTGGCACTCAGAGATAGCCCTCAGTTCGACAATCCAGTGAAATTTAGACAAATTGTTGGGGCATTACAGTACCTAAATCTTACCAGACCTGACATAACCTTTGCGGTCAACAAGGTTTGTCAATTTATGCACTCACCTACAGAATATCATTGGTCTGTGGTTAAGAGAATTCTTCGGTATCTCCAAGGAACATCTCATCTTAGCTTACTGATTCAACAACAATCAGCCTCCGTCATTCATGCTTACACTGATGCCCATAAACGGTCCCTCACAGCCTAATTCCGATGCTGATCGGGCAGGCTCCCTTGATGACTGTCGTTCCACGGGGGGATATGCCATCTATCTTGGATCGAATCTCATTTCATGACGTGCTCGTAAACAACAAACTGTCTCTCGGTCGTCTACAGAATCCGAATACAAAGCCCTAGCTGACACTGTTGCTGAATTAAAGTGGCTTGAAGCACTTCTTAAGGAGCTTCACGTATCTATGACATTGGCACCTATCTTGTGGTGTGATAATCTAGGTGCTACTTATTTGTCAGCCAATCCAGTATTTCACACGCGCACAAAACACGTGGAGATTGACTTTCATTTTGTGAGAGAAAGGGTAGCTCAAAAAAAGGTATCAATACAGTTTATCAAGACAAACGATAAAATTGCAGATGTGTTTACAAAGCCTCTATCCTCACAACGGTTTCTGCTTCTTAGATCCAAGCTAAAGGTCGCTCCCCGGCCTTAGCTTGAGTGGGAACATTAAACCAATATTATGATATATATGTAAATTATTTGTTTCTGTTATTACTTGTAATTGTCCTATATATAGGACCTCCTATTGTAATCATATTATTCAATTCAATACAATCATAATTCCACATACGTATTATACCCGTCACTTTTAACCAAACCCAACCTGAAAAACCGAGCATGGGAAAAGATTAACCCAAACCCGAGCCGAAGTATTTCGGGTCGGTTCTTGGGTCAACCCGAATAATCTTTTTGTTTTAAAACCTAATATTATTAGTAGGTTCAATCGAACTCGATTACGGTATATTCTATTTAACCAATTATGATTTTTGAAGCTAAATTAATAGCAAGTTCGATGGTGGTAAATTCTATTTGATTGATTGGTATGCTCAATCGAGTTCAATATGGCACACTATGTTGGACTTAATTGTTTAACCGAGTATGGTTTAGTTGGTTATGATATATTCAGTTTAATCGAGTATGTTTCACAATGGAGTTCGATTATGGTATATTTGTTTGACTTAACTAGTTAATCACATATGGTTTACTTGATATGATATTGTAGATATATATCTAAGTTTCTTATGTACCATGTTTTTTTGTTTTCTTGGATACTCTAAACCTGATGAGCCTAACCTGAAAAAGACCTAAACCCAAAAAAAACCAAGATCTTGGTTGGCTTTCCGATCAACATTTAAAACGCAGAAACCCGAAGAACATCCTCATCTATAATAATTGGTCATGTCAAACGACCCCACCATCTTCCTGAACTTGGTTCCAAGGTGGACCCACTTGGGGCGGCTCTCTAACCCATCCGGGATCTCGCACTGTTTTACCATCTCTACAATCTCATCCCAAATGCCTACAAGCTCCAGCCTCTTTACGTTAGCATTGAAGTCAGGAGTGTACCCTTTCTGAATCTTGAAAACATCATAATAACCAATATTGTGATCTTTACATGCCTTTTGGTAGCTGTGTTGGGAATTATCGAACCGGTTTCGGTGAATCGGGCCAAACCAGGAGTTCGAGTCGTAGTCAAACTCGTTCTAATATTAAGGAATAAATAAACATGTTGGTCTATCTATTTAGGTATATTAGATAAAGATAGTTTATGTTTGAGTTTGAGTAGAATTAGGAGTCATCTAGTTCTTATAAATACTCTTCTTTGTAATCAGTTTTTTGATGTAGATTTTCTGATTAATAATATTGCAAGTTGGCATACGTTCTGTGTTTTTCTGTTGTGTTTCTAATTACCGATTCACCACTTGAATTGGTTTCAGAGCTTAGTTCTGATCAAGACCTGCTGCTGTGGAGATTCAACAAAGGAGACGTCCGGAGTTGGGTTAAGAGGATAGCTGCAGTGTGACTAGGGTTTATAGTCACGTTCTGGATCCAGAGCCATCAACACCAAAGTCTTTTAATCAGAAGTACAGTCAAACAAGAAGAAAGTCATACATGGTTCAATCGAGTTCTGGTTCGACATCGGGAGCGGCTAAGGACGGTGGGACGTTGGCCCTTCATTGCCCGATGTTAAAGTCGATTAATTACACTATGTGGGCTATGAAGATGAGGGCGATTTTTAATGTACATGGGGTTTGGGATGCGATTGATCCCGGATCGCAAGATGCCAAACAGAATAGTTTGGCTGTTGCTCTCTTATTTCAAGCCATTCCCGAAGATCAGGTTATGCAAGTCGGGAACATGGCTACCGCCAAGGAGATGTGGGCGGCACTTAAAACTCGTCACATGGGTGCTGATCGAGTAAGAGAGGCTAGGTTACAAACCCTAACTCAAGAACTTGACAACATGAGAATGAAGGAGACAGAAACTATTGACGAATATTCCAACAGGTTGTCCGGTGTTGCTTCAAGATCTGCATCACTTGGTGAGGTTGTGGATGAGACGAAGCTCGTCAAGAAGTTTCTTACTAGCCTTCGCCGAAGGTATATTCACATTGTTGCTTCAATTGAACAAATAGTTAATTTGAAGTAAATTGGGTATGCAGATGTGGTCGGTCGATTGAAGGCTTACAAGGAACGAATCGGTAACGAAGAACTACATGCGGATGGGAGGCTATTGTTTGGCAGGTTAGACTCGTATAATAACCGAAAAGGTGATAATGTTCGGGGTCGAGGAAGAGGTAGTTATGGGAACCGGGGTCGTGGACGTGGTAGGTCGGGTAGTCAAGATCGAGAGCGGGTTAATAACAAGGCTGGTTCAAGCTCAGTAACAGCCAAGCCTAAGAAAGATTGGTCCAAGGTGCAATGTTACGTTACAGATGCGACCAGCTCAGACACTTCGCGTCAGCGTGTCCGGACCAAAAACCACCAAAACAACAGGAGGCGAACGTAGCTGAAACCAAAAAAGCAGACGGGGTCGTTTATATGCATGAAACGGTCCACTTGAACGAGGAGCGTTTAAGACCGATATAAAAATGACACCAAGATGGAAGATGTTTGGTATTTGGATAATGGGGCTAGTAATCATATGACGGGAAATCGTGGGTTTTCTCGGAGTTGAACGAACGGATAACCGGTAAAGTTAGGTTTGGTGACGGGTTGTGCGTTGAGATTAAGGGGAAAGGGTCGATACTTTTCCAAGAAAAATCAGGTGAACAAAGGTTAATGACTGAAATATATTACATACCGGAACTGAAAAGTAATATAATCAATCTTGGACAAGCAACCGAGTCGGGGTGCGATGTTCAGATGAAGAATGAGTTCCTAACGATGCACGATACCGAGGGTCGGTTATTGATGAAAGTAGCAAGAACGAGTAACTGACTTTACAAGATAAAGTTGAAGGTTGGAAGCCCGGTGTGCTTAATGACAGCGGTTGAGAAAGACACCTGGAGGTGGCATGCACGTCTCGGTCATATCAGTTTTAACAAACTAAATTCCATGGTGAAAAAGCAGATGGTACACGGGTTGCCAAATATCCAACATGGAGAGAACTTATGTGAGTCGTGTTTGGTGGGAAAGCAAACGAGAAACACATTCCAGAACGCAACCTCGTATCGAGCTACTCGGGTTCTAGAACTAATACATGATGATTTATGCGGGCCGATAACACCGACAACACTCGGAGGTAACAAATTTATTTTTGTTTTAATTGATGATTTTTCACGGTATACGTGGATAATCTTGTTGAAGGAAAAGAGTGATGCTTTCGACAAGTTTAAGAAATTTAAGGCGCTTGTCGAAAAAGAAACCGAGAAGACGATCAAAACACTCCGAACTGATAGGGGAGGAGAATTCGCTTCACATGAGTTTCGAGGTTTTTGTGAAGATAATGGGGTCATTCGGCATCTCACCGCGCCATATACGCCTCAACAGAATGGCGTGGTGGAGCGTCGAAATCGGACTCTTATGGAGATGACTCGGAGCATAATGAAAGCATTACAGGTTCCTAATTATTTGTGGGGGGAAGCCGCCCATCACGCAACGTACCTGATAAACCGGGTACCAACCCGAGCTTTATTCAATCAAATGCTGTATGAGAAGTTAAACGGAAGAAAACCGAGTGTGAAGCATATAAAAGTATTTGGGTGTATGGCATATGCTAAAGTTGAAGCTACGCATTTAAAGAATTTATACGATCGCTCAATATCACTAGTTCATCTCGGAACCGAACTGGGCTCAAAGGCGTATCAAGAAAAATTCATGTTAGTCGGGACGTGATTTTTAACGAAGGAGCTGGCTGGAACTGGAATGAACCGGTTGAAAGAAACGAGAGTGAACCGGATATGTTCACGTATGTGTGGGGAGATTTGGTGCATTCTGGACTTGGATTGATAAATCCTACTAGGAATGAGCCTAGTATTTCCAGCAGCCCGTCAGGTTCATTGAGGGGCACAGAATCTGCTGAAAATGGCAGCTCAAGTCAGACAATAAATTGTGATTCAAGCCCACAAAGTGCAGCACCTGAAACAGCCCACTTTGGGCAGCCTACGGACCAAATTGAGCAGTCAACGGACCCAATAACAGCCTCAAATCAGGTCCAAGCTCAAACCGGAATTCGCAGATCTGAGGGAGTTCATATTTTACCCCGAAAACTAGATGATTATGTTCTGCACGTTGATCTCGACTATGATGAACTTTGGCTTACGACCGATGAGGAGCCAAATTGTTATGACGAAGCGAGAAAGAAGAGCGAGTGGATGAAGGCTATGCGAGCTAAAATTGACTCCATCGTGAAGAACGAAACTTGGAGGATTGTTGAGCCACCGAATGGTGTTAAAGTTATAGGGGTAAAATGGGTATTCAAGGTTAAAAGAAATTCAGATGGTATAATAAATAAGCACAAGGCCCGTTTGGTGGCGAAAGGGTATGTTCAGCAGCACGGGATTGATTTCGATGAGGTATTTGCACCCGTGGCCCGTATCAAGACCGTTCGCGTATTGATTGCTTTATCGGCTGCCAACGAATGGGAAATTCACAATCTAGATGTGAAAACTGCGTTTTTACACGGCGAGTTAAAAGAAGACATGTACGTATCTCAACCAGAAGGCTTTGAAAAACGAGGCGAGGAATACAAGGTTTATAAGTTGTTTAAAGCCTTGTACGGGTTGAGACAAGCACTGAGAGCTTGGAATACCAAGTTGGATAAGATACTAAAAGATATGAAGTTCGTTCGTTGCTCAAAAGAACAGTCGGTGTACCGCAAGACAGGCGGAAAACATTTACTAATCGTTGCTGTTTATGTAGATGATTTATTTGTAACAGGCACGAGCTTGAGCATTATTAAAGAGTTCAAGAAAGGAATGGCGTCTAAGTTCGAGATGTCAGACCTCGGAAAATTAACGTATTACCTTGAAATCGAGGTTTCACAAGAGCAAGGTGGAATTAAAATTAAGCAGGAGGCTTATGCGAGGAAGATTTTGGCTCAAACCGGGATGGAACCGAGTAACTCGACTCTTGTTCCTATAGAGTCCGGGTTGTAGTTTTCCAAAGCTGAAGATGAAGCCGAGATCGACCCAACCGAATACCGAAAAGTTGTCGGCTGCCTCAGATATTTACTTCACACCCGACCCGATCTCGCATACTCGGTCGGGGTGGTAAGTCGGTACATGCAAAGTCCACGAGAGCCTCACGGGTTAGCTATAAAGCAGATTCTGAGGTATGTAAAAGGAACTATTGGGTTCGGGATTAATTATGAACGAGGAGGAACGAAGAGGTTTGTTGGTTTTTTTGATAGTAGTCACAATATTGACCCGGATGACGGTCGAAGCACGTCGGGACATATATTTTATTTTGGAAACAAGCCAGTTTCATGGTGTTCACAGAAGCAAGGAAATGTGGCCCTCTCGTCTTGTGAGGCCGAGTATATGGCTGCTACAGAAGCAGCATGTCAGGCGGTATGGTTTCGCGAGTTACTAAGTGAGTTGTTGGGTGAACCGCCTCAAAGAGTAAATCTTTACATCGACAATACCTCAGCTATTGCACTCGTCAAGAATCCCGTGTTCCACAAAAGAACTAAGCATATAAAGTCTCGTTATCATTTTATTCGAGAATGTTACGAAGCCGAAGAAGTAGATGTTCACATCAGCGGAAGCGAGCAACGAGCTGATATACTAACAAAGGCACTAGCAAAGATCAAGTTCAAGGAAATGAGAGATTTACTTGGAATTGAAGAACTCCCGAATACGGTTCAGAAATTCAGGGGGTGAATATTGGGAATTATCGAATCGGTTTTGGTGAGTCAGGCCAAACCGGGAGTTCGAGTCATAGTCAAACTCGTTCTAATATTAAGGAATAAATAAATTGGTTTATCTATTTAGGTATATTAGATAAAGATAGTTTGTGTTTGAGTTTGAGTAGAATTAGGAGTCATCTAGTTCTTAATAGGGATTTTGACATATTTCCCCTTCCTAAACAAGAGAAATTACATATTTTCCCAAAATACAAGTTTTTAATGCACAATGTACAATGACCTTATGTAATTTCAAAATTTAGGAAGGGGAAATATGTAAATGCCCCTTCTTAATAAATACTCTTCTCTCTAATCAGTTTTTTTATGTAGATTTTCTGATTAATATAATATTGCAAGTTGGCATATGTTCTGTGTTTTTCTGTTGTGTTTCTAATTACCGATTCACCACTTGAAGTTGGTTATCACTTCTTGCATTTTTATGATGTTGGCTATCTTTGAATCAATCATTTGTTGGTTTTCTAGCATTTCTTTTCAAATGCCTATGCAGCTCGAAGACATAGCCTACCCATTGTGAACTACACAATAGTATAAAGTCCTAACGGTTTTAGATAAATCATCAACTGGTGATCCTAGCCGCCATCTTGTACCTTGAGAATTACACAGGATCTAGCAGCTGCTTTACGTTTAACTTTCACGCACACTCTAAATCGAGACAACCAAGCCCGTTTCTTTTCGTAGGAAGATACGACACTGTTCCTCGAATAATACTAGCCCCCTTATCCTCCCTTAAAACCTATTTCAATCAAATTCTTGATTTTTTCAATCCCAAATCAATAAACTTTCAAAAACCATCAATCCCAATGTTCAAAGAAACTTTGACATTTTTCAAAACAACATTAAAGAGCGCACCGTAGGTTGCTAGTCATGCAGCTTGTACTATCATGGAAAAAAACTAACTCGTTTCTAGAAGTTATATCCAGTTTCGTTAATCTTCGTCCTTACATTTATCTTTGGTACTAGAATTGGGAAAGTGATTTGCGTTAAAAACCCGAATGCAGTTCTTCATATTCTGTTTTTATTGTTGCCAGCCCAATGATGAATCACAAGTTAAACATGCAACAAACATAAGCTTTTATATGGATTACTATAAAGAACTAGGTGAGAGTTTGTTACGGATGCAAGATGTTGTGTAACTTGATGATGATATGGAGATCCCATTGCCTGCAAATGATAATGCTTTTGCTAACTTGATGTCTGTACAAACAGCGCTAAATGATCTCAGTTTCGTGAGTGATAAATATATGTTAAATTACACACGTGGGTTGAACAAATAATATATTAGATTGTTTGTAATAAAGCTATAAAATTTATAAAACGGTATTATGCTTTATTACTATATATTATGACACGTAGTGCAACAAGTTACTAATTTGTTAGGTGTGCATTAGTATGAAAGTTTAATTGCGTTTAGCACACGGATACAAGATACAACTTTTTATTATTGTGCAGAGCACAATAACATTATTGTCCTAAATGTTTCAGATTTAACACAACCCAAATCATCCGATTCATAACTAAAAGTAACATCCTACTGTAAAAGTAATGGAGTGCAAAAACATAAAGTAGCATCCTTGATGTGGGTGTGCTCTATCTGAAACGTTTTGGAACATAATATAGTTGTGCTCTTCACAATAATATAAAATCCTATCTAGTATCTTTGTGCTAAACACAATTAAACTCTCATACTAGCATGTACCTAGAAAATAAGTAATATGTTGCACTATGTGTCATAATATATAGTAATGAAACATAACATCGTTTCATATATTTTAAAGCTTCATTACAAACAATTTAATATACCATTTGTTTAACCTGCCTGTGTAATCTAGCATATGTTTTAACACTCACCAAACCAAGATCATTTAGAGTTGTGTGTATAGCACAAGTCACCAGAAGCATTACCATTTGCAAACAATGGGATTCTACATATCATCATCAAGATACACAACATATTGCATCCCTAACAAACTCTTATCTAGTTCTTTAGAGTAATCCATATATATAAGCTTTTGTGTGCTGCATCTTCAACTTGTGACTCGTCACCGGGCTGACAACATTAAAATATAATCTGAAGAACTGCATTTGGGTTTAATAAAAATCAATTTCCCATTTCCGTTAAAAAAGAAAAATTTTCCAGAAGGTATATAAGCTCAACAAAACAAGATATGACTTATGTAAGCTCAACAAAACAAGATATAACTTCTAGGAATGGGTTGGTGCTTCCCATGAGAGTACAAGATGCATGACTAGAAACCAACGATGTGTCATTCAAAACCGTTTCAGAAAATGTCAAAGCTTCTTGGGAGATTTGGATTGATGGTTTTCCAAAGTTTCTTGAGTTGGGATTAAGGAAATCATGAATTTGGTTGTAAGGAATGATAAATGGGTAGCGTTATTCGAGGAACAATGTCGTGTCTTCCTACTAAACGAACAAAGAAACAGGCCCAATCTTCTCGATTTAGAGCATGCGCCATTATACGGTCGCCTACAAGTGGTGACCCGAAAGTTAAACATTTACACGGGAAGCAGCCGCTAGATCTTGTGTATCTTTCAAGGTAACATACGACGACTAGGATCGCCACCGGACCACTTGAAGAGTGGCCAGTAAATATTATGGGTTTTTGCGGTCTTGATTGCTTTCTCTACTTGAATTTGGACCCATTAACATAATAAATAAAAGAGTGAAATCGTACGTTACCTCTTCCTGCAATGTTTCTAGAACAACTTGAAATATGAGAGAATCCTTTAGTGATCTTAGCAAAATCATTATTACTAACACTTTTTAGTGGTGGAACAGCAAAACGTTGATCATACCGACTCTAAAAGGCTCCTTACTGTAAAAATCATGAATACCCCATGATCCACCAAAGGCGAAAAGAGTATCTTCACTACCAGATTCCTTTATAAACCCATTATTGGACTTGTGTGATCTCACAGCTAAAGTGCAAGCCGTTACGATCTCACCTTCTTTAACACCTAATTTCTCCATCTTCGGTCTCTAACTTGTGTTTGTGTTTTTTTATATAGAAAAGAGCTCAAGAAAAGACTTAAGTTTATATTGTTAGTCTTTTACTAAACTTGTGATTCGTCAGTTATCAAGTCTTCGTTGATTTGAGGTTTTCCACAAAATTACGAGGAAGTTAGTTTATCTTTTCTGTAGATTAAAGCATATATTTATTTCATTTAGATGATTAACATCGAAAGGCAACATCTGAGCAGTTGACATCAGAGGAGCAATAACTAGATCTGATTCAGTTAGATGTTTCAACTAAACGTGTCCAAAAAAACCGGTTCCGGACCCGAACCGGTGTGACTGACCCGAAACTGGTTCCGGTTCGTACCCGGTATACCCCATACCCGGTTAGGGTATTATAATACCCGGATAACCCTACCCGGACCCATGTATTTGTCAAAAAATCGGTTCCTACCCGGAACCGGTTCCAGCCCGATTTCGGTTCCTACCCGGTTCCAGCCCGGAACTCGACTAATTTTAATTTGTATTTTTTGTATTTGTTCTAATCATTTATGTATTATGTAATACGAATCAATTAATTAACGTAACAAGTTTTTTAAAGTTTTATTTGTTTGTGTTAAATAAAAAACTTGTCTTAAACACTTAAACTAACTTTTAAACACATATATATAATTATAGAACATTACACAACGAACATTATTGCAAAACGATTAAGTACAAACATTATTAAACATAAAACTAAAAATAACAAACATTGTTCGTTGTTTTCGTCCCGCCATCTACGACCATCAAGCTTTGTTACCGGCGGCGGGGGCTTGACTTGTAGAGCCGGACGACTCCCCGGCTTCTCCTTTTTTGGCATCCAAATGCTTTTTTTCCTTGCAATACTTATTGGTATGCTTTCGAATGGTGAAATTCGATGCCGCCTTTAAAAACTTTCCGCAGTATTTGCATTGCGCCATCTCCTCTGTGTCGGTCATGACACACAGGTCATAGTGAACCCAAACCTTGAGGCATCTCGGGGTGTCGATAACCATAACAACTTCGTCGTTGGTTGCCATTGGTAATGGTAAGTGGTTTAACAAGAAATTGAAGTGTTTAACAAGTTAGGGGAGTTGGTTAACAAGTTCTAAACCTAGTATGTCTATATATAGTAAGTGGGGGTGAGTATAAACATTCAAAACCGGTTCCAACGGTCTAAAAACGGTAAAATAGCCGTTGGAACCGGTTTCCAACGATCAAAAATGATTTAAACTAGGAAAACCCGCTGGAACCGGTTTTCGGGTATAAACCAGACCCGATTCCTACCCTACCCGGTTCCACTGGTTCCTGATATTTGTCTACCGGGACGGGTCCGGTTCCTACCCCGTTCCTGACAGGAACCAGTTCCATTTTGTACCCGGTTCTTAAAAAACGGTTCCTACCCGGTTCAGGGTTTTAAAATAAACCGATTTGTGCAAGTCTAGTTTCAACATCGGCCATCCTAATATCACCACAACTAGAATGATTTTTATTTTTTTATTACCTATCATTTGTTTGTTAGTTACCGAACCTTGTAGATCATTATTTTTATCATATTAGAGCATTTCCGGTCGATTCTTCATCTCTATCTCTATAATTATACTAAAAACACAATCTTTTTTCTCTCATTTTCAATTAAATAATATTTTTTTATACTTTTATCATTACCTTTTCTATCTCTTTTACTCACAACCACTTTAAAAAACATTAAAAAATTATAAAGGTGAATAGTGTGTTTCTCCAAATTTAACCATGAACAGTAACATTTTCTCTCTCTTCCTCTCACAACCACTTTTAACCATCTCTGAAAAATGAAGAACTCCCTCACATAATTTGGAGAAACCACGGGGAATGCTCTTAATACCTCGCTGGTTGAGTCGGGTCAACTGTTTAATCTTGGTTCAGCTCAAGCGCATGTACTATTATTTATAGTTATTAGTAAAAAATATACGAACTGTTTGAGCGTGCATTTATACCTTCTCGTTTATTCTAATTAGGGGTGTTCACGGTCCGGTTTTCGCGGTTTTTGGGTCAAACCGTGAACTGAACCGTTGGTAACGGTTTTTGATTCTTGTAAACCAAAACCAAATCGTTTAACTCTTAAACCAAACCGTTCATTCGGTTTGGTTCCAGTTTGGTTTCGCGGTTTGAGTCTCGAATAATTTGAAATGTTTAACATATATAAATACAATTCGTCCATGATCATGTTTAAATACAATCTGCCAAGAAATATGAAAATACATCGGAATAAGTGGTTTGAGATTCTGAGCTTGATCGAGATCATAAAGTATATCCTGATTTAAGGTTTAATACTTTAATGAAGAAAATTTAAAGACCAATTCATTGCAACTTGCTATTACATTTGCACTATCAGTTCATATTTAACATAGATATTGAAATTATATATATATATATAACATAAAATATTTAAAAAAATATATAATTATATTATACGGTCCGGTCCGGTTTTGTACGGTTGGTTTTTGATATAAACCGTAAACCAAACCGTTCACTCCGGTTTGAAATTATTGAAACCGACCGACCGAAACTTGAAGAAAAAACCAACCCTTAAACCAAACCGATGACCGGTTTGGACGGTTTCACAGTTTCGAACCGTGAACACCCCTAATTCTAATTGACATTGGTCTGGTTTGACCAAGCTTGACTGGGCTAGACCGGGGTTGACCACGGTTGACTGAAGTTTGACCGACGCTCTCCGTACTCAAATACATCATTTCATTCAGATTTTTCGTTGCGAACAAGAGCTGAGTTGACTCAGTTTGACCAGCTTTGACCGAGAGCGATCAATGTCGTTAATAATGTGCACAGCCGGGAAAACGAAAGTAACAGATTCGGATTCTACCTCGATCGACGGAGAAAGTGTTGAATCGGTTCGCCGGAGAACCAGATCTGGCCGGAAAACATCACCTGAGCCGAAACCTCGTCGTGAGAGCTTGCCGGAAAACAGTTTGTCACCGGAAGTAGAGATCTGGGCCCTCGGTCATCGTTAGCACCATTAGTGACCAGAATCGCGACCAACAAGAAATCCAAGTCGTCGGTCATGCAGTTGCTGCTATTGTTCGGCCGTTTTGGCTTGCGGGTGACGGACAGGATGTTGAAGGAGAGTGTCACCGCCGTTGTTGGTGGTTTGGCCGGAAAATGAGAGGATACTCGATTACTCTCTATATATGTGAGCCAGGTTTTCATGAAATGAGTTTTGAGTTATAACAATGTATTTATACATGGGAAAGTGAATTTGGTTGTTGCATATCTAACTTAGATGCAAAACCCATTAAAACGAGGTAGTTTTGATTAAATTAAACTAACTTCTTTAATTCTCTATTTTGTTTCCCTAATTATGTCTTTGTCCGGTGCAAATTTTGGTTACCCAATTCTTTTTGTTTTTGTCCAGGCATCTTCTACATTAATTCTTGTTAGCATAGATCGATTATGCTCCATGAAAAAATCCTTTAAAACTGGGTTAATCAATTCCTTATATTTTCTTATCGTTTTTCATCGTATTATAAAATTGTCATGAAAAAGACTACCTCGCAAGAGCTATCAGGTCGGGGATTCAAAGGATAAACAGATTCAATGATTAATTCATTCTCACCTCATTATTGGATCCCATTGTATGCTTAGGTTTCAGAATAGGGATGTATTTTGAGCCACCAGTTCATAATAACCTCATTTTCAAGGAAGTAATTTAATTTTGATTAAATCAGTTTAATGGAATTTTTATCATGGAATATTAGCAATTTTTGAATAGAGGATTGATGTAGAAGATGTCCAGGAGAAAGTAGTACATGCTTGGGGAAACGAAATTTGCAAACGTAAACAGAGAATTAAAAAAATTAGCTGGATTTAATAAAAAAAAATTGTAGTTTTAATGAGTTTCACATCTAAGTTAGATGTTTTAATAGCCCCATATTCACTTTCCTATATATATATATATGTGTGTGTGTGTGTGTGCGTGTGTGTGTGAATTCTCTCGTTGACTGTCATATCGTTTCACGAATGTTTGCGGTGGTTTATTGCGCCAGTTAACCTTTATATAACAATCATTTGGCCTGATTTGATATATCAAATTCATACAAATTCTGGTACGATTTCCACACAATTTTTCATACTCGTTCTTGAAACTTTTGTCTTATCCAATTAAATATTGTGGGGTACTATCAAATTAACTTTAGTCTCTTCGCCATTCAAAAAAGTGATTTAATCTGAAGCCGATGTCTTTATTTCAAGGTGGTGAGTAGTGCTGGAGGATTATTGGGGTTGGGTTCACCATGAGAAGAGGAACACGGGGAAATATTAATCAAATGCTCAAAGATCAAAATAACGTGCACAACTTGTTTTCATACATATCAATTATCAAAGCTTATCTGGACACTTGTATAACCATCATGAGTAATTAGACATTTCAACCAAATTCTTGCAAATTCATGCAAATCTCAAATTTTCAATTTTTTTAATGCATTAGTGGGCCTTAAGATAGTGGATTTCTTCTAGAGTTGGTGGCGTTGTCTATGATCAGGGGCGTGACTGGCCTTTTACCTATTAGTTCCAATAAATTGGTACCAAACAACCTTTGTGTAACACCCCGGCTTTAAGCGGAATACGCCCATGTGCAACATACAGATCACTCATAAGCTCCTAACACTATTATTAGTGACAATATATTTATATTATTCCATGATTTTGCAAGTACACAAGTAGTTCGATAATGAGACAAATAAAATTACATCGAAAAGAAACAGTTATTATTCATTTAAATAAATCCTAGAGTCTATCTAGTTTTCTTGTCTTTGCACTTTATCGTATCAACCTGCAGCGCGTTTTAAATAGTAATAATTTTGTTAACAAAATATGTTGGTGAACTTTCATAATTTTTGCGTATATATCTATTTAAAAAGTGCAATTCAATAATCGTCATGCGTATATATTCAACATAAAGTAAATAGAATGCAACAAAAAATAGCGCTCTAACGTAGGGAATGATAATGGTATCACCATTCTTTACGACCGAAGTTGAAATATTGTAGCGCAGGTACGCCCCATCTGACATTTCCGCTTTGCGTTTGCGATTGCGTCTCACCATAAAGCGGTAAACACATTACACGTAATACACGCATACATCATAAACATGTATGAACAATAACAACCACTACAAAAAAAGGCCATTTAGTGGCACACGTTTTTAATGACATTTAACTTTTATGCCACTAATTTAGGTTTTTAATAGCACTTTTTGTATGTCATCTTTGCTTGTAACACACTTTTAGTGACACTTAGTTTTAGTGCCCGCTAATTTATGATTTTAGTGGCACTTTGCGTGTGCCACTAAAAATCTAGTGTCACACGTTTTAAATGGCATTTAGCCTTTGTGTCACTACTTTAGGTTTTTAATGACACTTTGCGTATGTCATCTTCGCTTATAACACATTTTTAGTGGCAGATAGTTTTAGTGCCACTAGTTTATGATCTTAGTGGCACTCTGTGTATGCCACTAATTTAGGTTTTTAATGTCACTTTGTGTATGCCATCTTTGCTTGTAACACATTTTTAGTGGCACTTAGTTTTAGTGCCATTAATTTATGATTTTAGTAGCATTTTGCGTATGCCACTAAAAATCTAATGCCACACACCGTTTTTAATGACATTTAGCTCTTGTGTCACTAAATTTTTTCACTAAAATTTAGTGAAAAAAATAATAAATAAAAAAGAAAACGCTGGATATGCTTTGTGTTGTTATATTATCATTTACGCGAAGATAAGTACCCCTAAACCGTCCTCGTTCTCGTACAAATAGTCCCCGTATCCAATGATTTTAGATCAAAATGCAGGTGCTCCGATGACTACGCGGATCAGGAAATCGTTCATCGACTTAATAATTCAATTGCTTTTAGTTTCACGACGACGATAAATTTCCCTCTGTTCTTTCTCTCTATTGATGAAGCTTCTAGTCAACCCTAATTTGTGTGCGATTGCTGTAAGTATATCTAATTTGCTTCATCACCTGTTTTAAATGCACTAGTTTCTTGTTTAATTCAGATATGATTGTATTTGTGTAGTTCAGGTGCACACTGTTCATTAATTTTGCGATCGATTACGTCTGAATTTTGCGAAAAC